>NW_017280561.1:997697-1006633 GCF_001594065.2 Cyphomyrmex costatus | reverse complement strand
GGGGGGGGGGGGGGGGGGACGAAGAGAAGAAAAAAGGAAGAGGAAGCGGAGGAGGGGGGGCATCTATCTAACGGCGATAGACAAAGTCGATCGATATTTACCTGGCACTACTCCGGCGGCGTGTTCCAGCGGCGCGGGACAACGGTGCGCGCCAGTTATGCCTACGCGGCGCGTGAGAAACTATTTTAAGAGCGCGCAACCGGTTCGCGCGTTGCGACGACCGCTGCGGGACATGTTTCCTCGGTAAGAGGAGAAATCCTTCCTCGCATCCTCTAGGAAGGAGAGTTTCTTTTTTTCTCTCTCTCTCTCTCTCTCTCTCTCTCTCACGATTTCGGCGGATTTCGTCCAGCCGCCCGCGACGCGGGCGATTTATACGGAGATACACTCCGGCCGCTCTTCGACGTCGTCGAAGCAGAAGGATCGTTTCGGAGCACAGAGGAACGAGACTGCTGTATATGTAACACGCAGAAGAGACGATGAGACGCAGCAGCAGTGCGGTAACTCTCAGAGTGGTATCTTGACGATTCTTGCGATCCGTAAAAAAAAAAAAAAAATACGGCGGGTCGTTCTCCACCGCGCGTTCTCCAACGTTCGCCAAACGTTCGTCGATGAACACGTTCTCTCTCGTTCTGGGAGATCGCGCACTTAGATCACGCAGCGTGTTTACGACGCAGCGCGCTCACGCCTCTCTCTCGCGCGCGCAAGCACCGTATACACGGTGAACCGTCGTCAAAACAAACTCGCGGAGTGACGGGCGTCCGTCTCTTCCGCGAAGGATCCTCTTCCTGTTCGACGGCGAGGCGCACGGCGGCGTATCCCATCCGAAGCGCGTTAAGGATGCACCTTCGTCGTCGTCGTCGTCGCGGTT
Source organism: Cyphomyrmex costatus (assembly GCF_001594065.2). Taxonomy (NCBI): domain Eukaryota; kingdom Metazoa; phylum Arthropoda; class Insecta; order Hymenoptera; family Formicidae; genus Cyphomyrmex; species Cyphomyrmex costatus. Next base: position 1,005,765 of record NW_017280561.1, on the reverse strand, counting down.
TTACGACGTTCGCGCGTTGCGACGCATCGCGAGGTACTTTGCGTCGCGCGAATCGCAATCGCGACCGCTCCGCTCGGGGATCGGCGTCGGAGGAGAGCGCTGGAGAATGCCCGCGCTCCGCACCGCTTCGTCGCTTTTTCAAAATTTCGCGGCGATCCTTCGGTGTGCGACAGAGAAGGAGAGAGGAAAATAGATAATAGAAAGAGATTTGTCGGCGGGTGTGACGAATCGAAGAGCAGCTCTCATTGGACTGAATTAAGAAAGAGCGTGGACCGCGAGGACCTCAGAGAAACGGAAGAAGGAGGAGGAGGAGGAGGAGGAAAAGGAGGTGGTGGCGACGGCGGCTGGTGGTAGTGGTTTGTACCGTCGCGGATCTCTCCGCTGGAGGTGGAGAAGAGAAGAGCGAGAGAGCGCGACAGAGGAGAGCGCGAGCGAGAAAATGACGAAGGAAGAGAGGACGAGAGGCACTCTCGTTAAAAGAGGGAGAGACAGAGAGAGAGAGAGAGAGAGAGAGAGGGAAAAGAGAGAAAGAATGAGTCCGCTGACGGTCGGATAGTTCGGACTACCGACTGCATAAGACTGGTTTTCAATTTTTTCCCGACTTTTTGTTTTACCTGTGCTGTGCCTCGCACATAGCCTCACCGTGTCTCTCCATCTCTCTCCTTCCCCCCTGTTCTTCGACTCTCTCCTCCTCCTCATCCCCTTTTCCCTCCCGCAGAGCGTGCTGGACGAGTAACGGGTGAGCCGAGAGCTCCGGGCCGCCGCCGCCGCCGCCGCCGCCGATCCTCCGCTCCTCGATCACCGCCGGTCGATCGGGCCGAAATCCTTGGGGACGGATCTCTCTTCGTGGATGGTCCCGCATGATGAATCTTTCGGTCGTTGGGTGCATCGGGAATTTTAGGACCGAGAACAAAGCTCGGCTATTAAAACGAAACTGTTGTGTCAGATTCATGGAGCTTCGTGCGTATATTTCTCGAATTAAAGTTCTAAAAAAAACAAACAAATATAATATGTTTCTGTAATAATTACATAAAAGAATCGCGAGACACTCTTTTTCTATAGTTGACGTGCAATTTGTACAATTGTATTTAATGGAAAAATTAATTAGTCGGAGAGACTTTTAATAGTTTTGCTATTGAAGTCTGTAAATGAATTAGGCATGATTTTCATCTCTTTCAGATGTATCGTGACATTGATATGCAGATTTATGAAAATAGAAACTGAATAGTATATACACGGGGATTTATTTCAGGTACACGTGGCATGCGCGCGAAAGTAGCAGCTATTTTCGTCAATAATATAAATCGTTTATGCTAATAGCTCCATAGTCCAAAAAGATTTATCTCCGGCGAGTTTTGCAATAGAAACTCCAGTATGGATTAACGATGTAAAACCAACTCGACTTGTTTATACGTCGACTGAACTATTCTGCGTATCTAAAATAAACGTTGTCTTTCACTTTCCGTCAAAAACTAAATTGCAACTATTGCTAAATGAATTCCAGTTAATCGGTCGCTAATAATAATACTCTTCAGTGAACACTGAGCTGGCTCTCGAATGTCAATCAAGGAATATTACTCTCAGCGCGAGTTTTAAGTAACTTCGGAAGCGCAGGATATATCGCAAATATTTATTCCGAAGTGTTCAAGGAAAAATAGCAAAAAACACTTCGAGAAAAACATAGTGATGATAACTATAAGCGGTGACAATTACATAAGTTTTACAAGTAAAATTAATGTACATAGCTGAATACATTATTTTATATTTGCAATAATTATTAAGTTTTTTTCATTCAATTGTGTATGTACACACACAAATTCTACATATTAAACATATATAGTTGTCAATTTTATAGATGCCTACATTTGCCGTCTTTTTCTCCGAGTGAATAATAAAACGCATTATTGAAGAATATTACAATACGATTTATTTTTATTTTTTATGTAGCGCTACTTTTCAGCGCGCCAATTTTTGCAACTATCTTTCGCGTCATTGTCAAATTATCTCGTCATATATAAAGCAATATAAGTAACATAAACAAGGTCGATCAGTTTGAAAAACTAGAGTGGAAATTAGATGTATAATAAAATTCTGTTTATGACTCCATGATATAAAGAAAAACGTTAGATATGATATTTCGGACTTCACTTGGCTCTTTTTGGCTGCGAAAAAATTAATACGTATACAAATTTTTTTTCGAAAATAGCTCATTACAATCGCCATGTAAAGTCTGCGCGATCAGCTCGAAAACTTGTCCCGCGATCCTTTGCAGATGGAATGTTCGAGGCGGGGTGAATACCGTAGGTCGTCTAACGTTGGTATTCACGCCCGTACGTTAAGCGCGTCGCCAGCTGCGGAATGCAGATGAGCGCAGATTGCATTCGGATATTTCCCAGCATGTGAGACACCTTGGGTGTCTTTTTTGCGTTGCGAGAAAGAAAACACGCGAAGAATTCGAGCGCGCAGATGCTCCGCTCGTTGCGTAAGAGGAAGTTCATGAAGAGTTTGCGCATGCACTTCAGATTAAGTGTTGCGCATTGCGAGACCCTTGAAAAGCTCTCCGATCGTCAACAATCCGCTTATATGGCCGGTCGTTTTAGCTGGAATTCAGCTTGCTCATTTCTCACCGCTTGTTATCGATCATAATTCATCCCGTTTTCCATCCGAGGATGCGCGCCGGCAGGCGTAATCGCATTTTTATTCCAAGGCTGTACAATTCATTATATATTGCCATCTATGTAAACACTTCGTCAATACGATGTGTGTATAAAGAAAAAAAAACTCGATACTTCATGCAGCGCTCAATTATATTTGATGTAATCTTTATAAAGACATCATAAGGCTGGCATTGTTGGCAAATTTCGATGATCGTAAAATTCATTTCCTCTGAATTATGACTATCTTTTTTTAATCGGTGATAGGTACTTACATTGTTGTTAATATTGTAAATTTATTAGTAACGTAAAATAATATAAGACGTTTCACAGGAAATAAAATTTGACTCAATTGGAAATCTGGTAAATTTAGAAAGGTACTTGGATAAGTATCCACTTATTGATACAATAAAATTTTTCAATATTTCAGACAGCACAGAATATTTCTAAAGAATATTTATTAATATTTATTTTTAAAATGTAATTAAATATTTTAAACATATTTTATCTAAAGATTCATTCGAAATATTATTAAAATATAGAGTAAATATTTTAAATAAGTATATCTTTTAATTGAAATATAATATGTACTTTTTCATAGCATTTATTATAACATTTACAATAAATATATCATAAATATTGCGTGCTGTTTGAGACGTAAATATTTATTAGTAAAATTGTTAAATTATGAATACTCTTATATACTTAAATCTATCAAATATTTCTGGTTATTTCTTGTCGAAATAATCATAAATTTAATTACGACAACCAGAATTCTAATCAGTATAATTAGAATGCATTTTATTCGTTGATATAACTAGAACATTTCTTTTATTGTTTATAAAATAACAGTATGAAACAAGCAATAAATATCGGTGCCTGCTAAATATATTATTTTTGAGCTAAATAATTATTGAAAACCTTCGCTATAATTAAGCGGTAAATTAAGCGGCAAATTATACCGCGAGTTGCTATGACATACAGAAAATACGAGTTTGCTGACGGTATATATGTATCTTGCTCACGTAAGGTGTCAAGTAAATAAACATTTTTATTCGCTTGCACGATTTCTCGCAATCGGTTTCACAACGTTCGATAGTATATAGAGTTCCTAAGTAACAACGCAACGGTTCTTCTCGGATGCATTCCGAAACTCTCGTCGCAGATGTCCGATTGATCCTTTTCATCTCCGGACTCCCCTCATCCATGATACGTGATGGAAAATTGAGGACTCGTGACATTTGCTTATGGGTGATTTACACGGGGCGACTTTATATTCACTTGAAGCAAGCTTCTTAATTTGTCAGCAATTCACTGATGAAAGCGTCTCCTACACGGTTGTTTTTTTATTCGCTAGCGTTAAAAATTTTGAAGTCGAGCGAATAGTTGGGCGACTTTAGCAGAGTCAAAAGAAGCTCTAAGACGCTTGCAGAAATCGAACGAAATTACTCCGTATAGATCACCCATTACGCTGACACATTCCGATGCAACATCTGCGTATTGATTACGAGAACGAAAAATGACGATGCAGCATTCGCCGGCTTACGAGGGAAACAACAATTCATTCTCAATGCATTCCGAAACTCACGCAGATATCCGGCTGACCTTTCTCGCCTCTCTCGGCTCTCGGTCTCGCGCCTCGTAGAGTCAGGTATGAAATTATTCAACGCTTTCGGTGATTTCCACATGGAAAAGTGGAATCTACGCGATTGTAGATAGACGATTATCGCAATCGTATCGCAGTACGAAAGGGAAGCGAAGGACTCTCATGCCCGTGTCACACTACACATTCGAGACTGAGGATTACGGATTGAGGATTAGAATTCAGCCAATAAAGAAATGGATTAAAATTAAAATTATTTGATTAGTCGAATTCTAATCTTTAATTCGCAATTCTCAATCTCAATGCATAGTGTGAGGCCGGTATTCAGACTACCTATTGAAGAATGAGATTAAAGTTTGAAAGTTTGAAGTTTGACCAATCAAAAAGGAGCCAAAACTTCTTTGTCCTCATTAGTGAAATTTTAATCTTTAATCTTCAATCTCAATCTTCAAATCCTAGTCTGATTTCGGTCTGACATGACCATCAAACTGTGATGGTTGGACCTGCGAACTCGACTCGGGTTAATTGGGTGCTCGGATTCTAGTTCGGAAGCATTAATATGGTGATAACGTAATATAAATGTATAAGAAGTTTACAAGACACTTTTGCTTTATATAGAATTTTATTATATATAACAAGTTTGCTAAAGTTATATCTAAAAATTTTTAACTCGATACTGAAAATAATGTAGTTTGATTATTCAAATAATTACATAGGACGTTCAAGCATAATGAGCAATACTGCAAAAAATGTTCGTTGTTATTATTATTTTTTATTATTGTAAGTATTAGTTAATAATTCCTTTTATTAATTTTATATTTTTAATTGTTTCAATTATTTTCATTCATAAATTCGATCCTTTTAAAAATAATACACAATGTAGAGAAGTCACAGGCGATCAGTTCCTAAATTGTACTTTTTGTTGGCAGCTATGTTACAAAAAGATTTATAACAAATTAATTTGTTATTGGTAAAATGTTAAACACACATAATAATAAGTACCTAAAATATCAAGTTATAATTTCTAATGTTTAGTTGCGTACAAATCCGTGCTAAATGGAAAATAATAAAAATTGCTTAAGTGATACGCATAATTGCTTAAGTGGCAACTCTCCCCTAATATACTTTTAGTTTCTCTTCAAATATTATATTATATGAAACGTTTTTATCTTTTTACATTCTAAGTGAGATTACGGAGATTTAGCTTTCCATTCTGAGAAACATGGAAAATATATTGCCATGCTTTTCTTTTGTAGCTGCGTATATTTGATTTTCTCAGACATTGAAACAACCCATAAAATCATATATAAGAATGACACAATATTTTAACAATGATATTTTATACAGCATGATTCAACAGGATGTACAAAAGCTATCGTGTTATCTTTATCTGACAATACTCGAAACAATTTGAAATGGGTTTACTTTTAGTAATAAATTCCATTTTTACCGATAAGCTTAGTTATTTGGAATGGTGGATTTATCGATTTCAAAAATTCCTGTTCAACGATTGCGTGAATGAGGACCGACGGTGACGATATAATTCTTGTTGGTAACTTGTCACGACATACCAGCGTCCATCGCCGCGTCCGTTCTTCTAGGAACCGAACGAGGGAGAGCCATCCAGTTCCGCGAAAAAAGTATGCCCGGTATAAGACAACCGCGAGATATGGCGGAAGCGGCTAAATGCTTAAACGCTCGAAAGCCAAGCTTAAATGCCGCTGATTGCAGTAGGAGGGAAATGAGAGGTTGCACGATGGACGGCGATATGTAATTCCGTATGTCCATTCTTGAAGGCGGTGGCCAGCGACGGCACTCGTTGGTACTTTGGTATCGAATATTTGTCGCACAATCGTCGCACTTCTATCGCCTCCCCCCTCCTTTCTCTCTCTCTCTCTCTCTCTAAGAAATCGTATCGATATCGCGCATTCAGCATTAAAAGTGACTACGCCATTTTTCCGTTCATAATTACTTATACTTCGTAAGTTGAAACATTATTGCCTGCTAAATATAAAATGTAACGGTAACATTACAATATCAATATTATAATCTTCTACTCAACAATATAACTGCTGAGTAGAACATGCGTTATATTTTATATGCAAGTTGGAATACTCTCGGAACTGATCAATGAATACAAAATCTTCAAACTGCAGTATAAGAATCTCATAGAAAACGAATTCTTTTAATTTTTCCCAAAAAATGTGTACAATTTTCAAAAAGTTCGAACGCCATTAATCTTCGGATTTCTAAACTAATTTGTGTCAAAGAGAGATTTCATGGAATCTTATCTTACCTAATATTTTATTCTTTCTACTTATTCTTTACATGAAGAAATCTTTGATTCTTGATTATTTAGTTCGAAGATACGAACTGAATATGTGATTTTAAGGATGCCATTTACTTGAGAGTTGATTTCAAGCGTCTCTCGTTAACAAAGTTCTTTGTTAGCTTTAAAGATAAGATTACGGAGTACGTATATCCATCAACAGATGTTTACAAATTTTGTTGCCTGAAAGCTATTGATAACATTCCAGTTTTCACATATGTGCATAGATATACATCTCTGATAGAATTACCTTTTCGTGAACAAGAAGATGTGTCCCTTTTTTTCTACATTCTCGACAATTCCTCTGCATTCTTGTTGTCTCTTTCTCCATTTTTTCTTCGTGTTTATTTCATTCAAAGGACAGGAAATGTTGGAAGCCGCATAGGAAAACAATTTCAATAATTCGGATAGACGTGAGAAAAATGGTGCGAAGATCGTTCTATAAATTGGCTCATGAATTATCTTAGATGTTTTCTTCGAGAGATAGGTCTAAGAAATTCTTCACGCAAGAAAAAAGAAACTTAGTGGCACAAACAGATCGGATGGGATGAAAATTATCTTGCGATAGGGGCTTACGATTATAAGCGCGGAGTGCAGCTGGTGGTGATTGCAAGATGCGTGGAGAAAGTTAAAAGTATAATAAAAGTAAAATTGATTCAATATTTGATGCAGCAATAAATACAAAACTAACTGAGGGAAAGGAAACAACGTTACGAATTTAAAGTTTGTCAGTTTTTCCTAACTTTTTTTAACGATACAAAATTATATGATAGAATCAGTCAGTCTTGAGGAGACTAGTACGTCTATTAACATTATTTTATAAAATGTGTTACTGATGATGGAATTCTCAGGAAAATCGACATCCTCAAATTAACACTATAAATCTAACAACCTTTCTTCTCGTTAAGTTTTACATAAATAATATAGTTATTACTATTATAAACTTTTAATAAGGTACTATTTGTTATTTATAACTTAAAATTTACATAGCATCTTTCCATCATGATATTATGCCTGTAATAGCGGAAGTTCGAAATCGATTTTAAAGAACTTGATTAAGTACTCGTTACTTTTTTTATCATAAGCAGAATATTAACGTATTTATAGTACGTGATAAATATGTTGTAAGAAAATATCGATCGATGATGCAACTTTGAAAAGTATACGGGATTGATTTCGATGAGTGTGCGCTTTTAAGTAAAAAATGTATATTTAGCACTCGAAAACTGTCAAGAAAAGGCCGAAGAAATCACACGAAAGGAATTCTGCCTAAAACATTTTTCTCTTTGATGAATGCCGGTGACGGAATTTTTCCTTCATGATTCATGTCATATTTTCACTTATAGCTTCATTTAAGCGCCAAAAGCGGTAAAAGTTTCAAGACAATCTTTCCATCTTTCTCTACCTATTTGTCTGTCTATCTGTCTGCTGTCTCTCCCTCCTCTCTCTCTCTCTCTCTCTCTCTCTCTCTCTCTCTCTCTC
>NW_017280561.1:947418-997661 GCF_001594065.2 Cyphomyrmex costatus | reverse complement strand
CTCTCTCTCTCTCTCTCTCTCTCTCTCTTTCCGCTGAATTCCGCGAAGAAATGAATAACGGTAAAAAAAGCTGAGCCTCCTCAAGGTGGGTCTTCAACAGGACACGAGAGGATACACCGCGCAGTAGGTGGTCCCACTAGTGGAGAATGAACGCATCGTATGCGGCCCAAGTCTTCAGAAGCGCGTTTTTGAAAGAGGTAAGGGTGAGGGGCGGGGCGTAAAGGGTCCGCGAGAGTGCGGGAGGACGAGGATGGGAGCGGTCCTAGGATCTTATACATCGAGAACGGTTGGCTCGCGCAACGTTTCCGGTGACTTCGCAGTTTTGCGATAAGTGGACGCAAAAACTGCGCAGCAATCAGCAGCAATAGCGGGAAAAGACAAAAGCAGCGAAATTGGTGGATGGGGGGGTAGCCGGGATGGGGGGTAGTCAGGTATACGAAGGTCGTTAGCTCGAAGAAAAATTAGCCGTTTGTCGGAGGCCTTACCTCGGAGATGGGTCAATCAGATACGAAAACACTTGTCGAGGCTCGAGGCATTGTGGCCGGCGAGGTAACAGGCCACTACAAAAGATTGTAGACACAGGTATACCGTCCTAATGATCAACTCAGGAATTCAAACCTTCACCAGGGGGTCCGGGGTAAGAGGAGATGGAACAGAGAGTAGCTTCCTATAATGTCATTTCGTATTCAGAACCTGGAAAACGCGTGTGATCCATTCGGTTCGTGGGCATCTGTGGGGGGTCGAGATACCTACTGCAGGATCGATTTAATAAGGGCTTTCACCATCTCCATATCACGATACTCTACATCGCATTCTTTACTCTCGTATCAAACGTATCATTGAGAAACATTGTTGCTTACGCGACGATAGAAATATGACCGTACAGACGTTCAATAATATGACGTGGCATACATGACATGGAATACTGTTATTGAGATACGATATTTTGTAATATAACTCGATTTCTGTTACGCGAAAATCTACCTAGAAAAAGAAAATTAGGAAGTTTCAGAATTTTGGAAATTTCTGTTTGCTGCAGGACCGTTTAATCACGAATGTTTATGATGAAAATTGATGAGTTACTTTTGATAAAAAACCGCACGAACAAATTTTTAGAATTGCGAGATATATATATCGTGTGCGAAAAGAAAGAGATTTAAGTTCCAATAAGAGAAAGAAAGAAGAGAGAGGGGAGGAAAGACTTAAAAATACATTTAAATTTCTAATCTGAGGTTTAAGAATATCGGATTATCGGCGCGTGAATTTTGCGGCGGTTTAGTCTTAGGAATTGTTGAAACGACATGGAGGAGAGATATGGAGGGGGGAGAAAGGGGTTCCAAAGTGACGACACTAGGACTAGACCCAAGTGGAGAACCGTGTCAGGCACAGGTTCCGATCATTCAGAGGCGTGGTCGTAAACTTTAGTGTATATGCTCCGGAGGCCACCTTGATCTGGCGGTTCGTGCGTTCGTTCGCCATCGATATGTAGCTCTTTCCTTTTTCCCTTCTCTCTTTCTCTCTCAATTACTCATTCACTCTCTGATTCGCTCTCTCTCCTTTTTTAGCGCTCTTGGTGTTCCTTTTCCGGTTTCCAGGGCGAGAAACATACCGGACTTACTTGCCGCCCAAATCAAGATAGAGCAGTCGGCTATAAAAAATGTAAATGGGGTTATTGGCCTGAGTTTTTAAAACCGATAATAGATTTTCATATCGCGTTTTAGCACGCCGCGAGCTTTAATCATTATTAATTGTTTTTTTTTTTATCGATCGTAAATTTTATGGTCAGTTCTGTACGCAGCATTAATTACCTCGACGTCTCTCTCTACCCAATCGAGACGAGGAGAGCACTTCCCTTGGCATAATTAATTACGCGGCATCAATGTACTTCTTCCTAGATCTGATCGTTTCGCAAAAAAATCAATGCTACTTATAGACAATATTTGTTTTTAATTGTCTTTCGCAATTGTGCGCACAAAGTTTGGCTCGCGCAATTACTCTTTGCACCCCACAAATTAGTTCTCAGTACGATCGGAAGATAGTCATCAGCGACTGTCAGTAGGTTTGTTTGTATGAGCTGCACGTTCGCGACTACGTTTGGCACTCGGCCAATGTAACTATCAAGCCGCGAATTGAAACAGTCGCAATTATCTGTGTTACGTGGCGCACAACTTTTTCAGCAGATTAAACGACGTTTAACTTTATTTTTCAATTCTCATACTAATTCGAGTTCTTAATTCTATCTTTACACGAGACAAAATCACAGAGTTATACTCATATTAATTATAGATATTAGATTAGTTCGTGCTTTCATGCTACTCGAATTAATAACCCTGCTTAAAATTTTCTATAAAAAACTATAGGAACATATAGGGTTTGTATAGATATTTATAGTTTTTAATAGTTTCTATAGTAGCGCACGAGAGCGACTATAGAAGTTCTACAGTTATTAATAAGATTCTATGAGTATAATAATAGAAAACTATTGCGGACTGGGATTTACCGATTCAAAACACTCATTAAAAACTATAGAATTTTCTTAATAGTTTTCTATAGAAAATTTTAAGCAGGGAAGCTTTATTAAGGGTGGCTTTACCTTTGCCGGCCGTAAAATTAGCTTATTTTTATGAAAGTATATATTCGTTTGTGTTATGCAACGAAAATTTACGAAAATCGCTCAATAAAGGATATACGTATAAATAAAAAAATAATTATATTAACAAAAAAATGTTTCGCAACCACAGGTCCTTCTTTGATAATTTGATATAAATTAATAATATAAAAAGATCGCAAATTTATCTAACATAACTATAAATTTATTTGATACTATAACATAATTATATAAATTCAACAATGAGTCGCTCGTAATGTATATTCTTGAAAGCCTTGTTTTAAAATTCAAAGACAGTGTGATATTAAAAATCGTGTTTTACATACCGACTATTTTTTTAATTACGATTGTTTGAATTCCTGTTTCAAATATATGATTACCATTGTCATCTAGTATTGTATTGTAATGATTTGATTTGGTCATCGAATCTTTTTTGTCAAGCGAATATCAGGTCCTTTGCGGTACAAAACTTGCAGCAACATTGTTGCAATATTCCTGCAACATTTAAGGTTTTGATTTTTTTATTAATTATATAAATGTTGCTATGGCTGATACTAGAATGGAAGTTAATTTATAAATAAAATTGATAAAAAGTATAACATTTCGAAAAAATCTGATTTTTGTAAAAAAAAAACTACTTTTTTAAATTTGAGTGTAAAAAATTAGGAAATATGCACGATTATAAATGCTTGACAGGCCTTAAAATCTATGTGTGAATACACGCCGGTTGAACTCTTTAAAAATACTGAGATGATGATCTACACGCGGACCGAGATAAAAACATCCGCTCTCTGACCGAGTTATTTCTTAAAAATGCTCAAAACGCTCAAACCAGTGATTACATGTATGAACTTCCATTTTTTCAATTGTAATTACATATACTTTCGTGCACTTTTATTACTGACACTTCAACACAAATAAATCTATATTAGACTTAAAAATACAAATACAATTAAAAAAATGCAATTAAGTATTCGTATAATATTTTTTTTTGGTTCATAAATAAACTACTTACAATTTAAAAAATTGATTTACATATTTTAAGATTTTGTTTTCGCAAACAAAGTACGTTCATACAAATACATAAGTTTGAAAATGGCCGCGTCTTGCGTCAAGATGGAGGTAAGTTTGCGGTAATAAGAGAGAAATCTGAGAGAGGACATGAGAGGTTTTTTTCCTGTAATCGCAAATGCCTTGCGTACTATCGCCTATTGAACAAGTAGATGTCAACTACACCACAATATCCACTTTTTTTAAGACGCGCCTAATGGAAATAAATCACTGAAATAACTAAAATCTACTAAATTAATAAAGATTTCAGCGATTTATCTTCATCAGGAGCACCGTAAAAAAGTGGATATTGTTGTGTAGTTGACATCCATTTCTTTAGAGGGCAGCAGTATGTAATAAAGCATTTTACGGTTACAGAAAAAGTGTCTTCTTTCAAGTTTCTTTTAGAATGATACTTTATAAATCTAATGATTTTATGCTGCCATACACTACTACCTCTAAAAAAATAGAAGCAGTAAATTACATAGCAAAATATTCACTTTTCTATACTGAGGACATCCACTTTCTAACTGATGATAAATCTGATTATTAGGTTCGTGTCTGTGCTACATCCACTTTTCAAGACACTCGAATAATATATTATTAAGTTTTAATCATGTATACATATATCTAAAACAAAACTAATAAATTATGAAATAAGTATCCCCTCCCCTGTATTATGAGTTCATTATTCTTAATTACCTAAATTTTAACAGTTATACAACTTTTCTTTTAAGTGCCGATGGCAGTGAGAGATGAATATAATAAATAATTATTTTTTAAATAAATTTTATTATTTTTAAAATAATAATTTATATTTTATCTCTCTTTAATTGTCTCTTTTACTCTTGCCTTTACCTCTATATTTTGTTCTTGTAGTTTTCTGATTTCTGTTTATTTCCGAGTCTTAAGTTATACTTCACGCGTTATTTTGCGCCAATCTGCTTCCATTTTTCTATTTTAAAATTGGATTTTAATTATTAAGAGGAACTAATCTGTGTTAATCTTACTTTTTTGATGTTCGACGTTTAAACTGCTCCAAGGTAAAGAAAATGGTGGCGATTTTTCGATCTTTCGATTATCGACCGCACTTGTCACCTCTCTGTTATCTAGAGGTCTATTCTTTGTTTCTGCACTACCTGAACTGTACTGCACACACGGTGCAATTAGTTGAAGTGAAACAAATATATACGGTCGTTTCGCTTCAACTTATTGCACCGTGTGTGCACCAGTTCAGGTAGTGCAGGAATAAAGAGCAGACTTTAGGACTCCGTCTCTGACAAGTGGCGCTACACGGCTGAACCACAGCTGAACTGTCCAGAATTTTTCTAAGTGGGAGGTGTTAGTTTGATTTGGACCTTGGCTGGTTGGTCGTCGCCTCGTCGGGCGTTGGATTGGACTGCCTCGCAGATCAGTCTTCAGTGTTTTGCAGTCAGTTTCGAGTTTCGATTGTTGATATTTGGCAATTCGTTAGCTACGATCTGTCACGACTGTCATCTGGACGTTCGGCGTCACGACGCCCGTTAATGTAAGCTAAATTAGTGTATCTCATTGATACATCTCTGTATCTTTCACAACGCCGTAATTCTCTCAGGGAAAGCCCCACTGCTCCGAATTGATCGCCGTACTCTCGCTGAACTTTCACCGCGGATCTCGTAAGCATTTTTTCGCACGATTCCTCGCTCGCGAAGTTGATTACGTTTGCGTTTTATGCTTTCGTGTATTCTTTTTGCATACATTTTTTACACACCGCATGCGTGTGTGCGAGCCGCTGTTTGTCCTCTTTTCGCATGCATACTCGTGTTTCATAAGGGACACGCGAAATGACATCAATATTATCATATGTGTCGCAATCGAGCCTCGAGTGAGGCAAGTACGCGAAGTAAAAATATTTTAACTCCTCGCACGTTTATATACGGAATAATCCAAAATTAAAATAAAAGACGACAAGAAAAAATGCAGCAAATAAATAAAATTTAATGTAATACAGAGGATATGGTTATAACACGTATGCATTTAAGACAACATGCGTGCGTACTTGATAATTACATATTTTATGTAGAATGACACACATCTGTTCCATTATCATTTGTCATTGTAAGAAATTTTTGTTTGTATCCTTGTAATGAACATCTTAGAATTTTTTATATAATCTATCAGAATTTTTGCATAATTTTATGATTTTTTTAAGAAGAGTTCTCAGATTTTTTTCTGGAATTGTTTGTATCTACACGTGAAATATGAAACATCCTAAAATTTTTTATTCTATAATTTCTGTTTTCAGAAATCTTTATAATTTTGCAACTCTTTATTTCTAGGCCTTTTAGAATACACAATTTATACACGTAAAATCTGAAATATTTTAAGAAATAATACCAACAATTTTTTTTAATATTATGATGTGTGAGCCTTCATATTTTTATTATAATATATGAGAATCTTTTTTTTTTATTAGTGATATGTTGCATGAAGACATATGTTTACTGCGGAAATTAGAAATGAACAAACGATCCATTGATAGTTTTTCTCAAGCAGATATCCTCACAGCAAGTGCTCTCTTATTCTTTGCTCTTATATCTATTGTTTGTGTACTCGCTTTGACAATTTACGTCGCCGCGTCACACGCACATCTGCATTTATGTTATTTTAATGATGATCGATGATTCGTTTATTATGCTGTTTCACCATGAAAGTTACACCATCTCGGAAGCTCGTTTACTATCTCAGCTGACGTGTCAACCAATTACTGCTCACTTTCATACGAAATCTTTGGTCGTGTTTTGCGTGGTTTTAGCAGAGCTTTTCTTTGGCTTTAGTGACTGCATTTACATAGTTTTAATCAAGTTTAATAATATTCGTAATTAGTTATGAAACTAGCCAATCACAATTGATCACCATTATTTCGTTAGGATGCATCCAGAAACACAACCGCTCAGTGAACCTTTGTATCTGATTGGCATATTTTATTGGCTTAAGGCTTAAGCTTAAGTTTTACACCTTAAAATCTCATTGTACACATCACTTAAGGGTACCTATGTAAATTTAGTCATGGTCCGATTTCTTGAGCAGCAGTATTTTGCGATAGAACATTCTTCGTATATCTGTGTGTTCAGACTCGCATCCCCTGTAACTGATTAAAACCAGTCGTCCTTGACATAAGTAAAAATAACGCCAAAGCTTGTCTTACGAGTTTCCTTATCGAGTGCCTTCTATACATTCGATCCACGTCATCACCATCGTTAATCAAAAGTTTTCAACAAATAAAAGATAACGCGTGAACTGTTAAATGACAGAAATATAAATTACGTTTTAAATATAAATGCACTTTTTGTTTACTTCACGTTAGAAAAAAAATCTTTAGCCGGTACTCATAATCGATTCTTATTTTAAGACCATCTTAAAATACGGCTTTCTGATTGGTTTATATTTTAAGACTATATTTACGACAACCTTAAATATAAGAATTTTTTCGACTGTGAATACCGCCCATTGACATTCTTTTATGATTGTTCATTGTTAGTTTATCTTTCTGTTTTAGTTCCAGACAAAATGCAGTATCTGCTACTACTGTTTTTAGTAGTTTTGATACAAACATCGGTCGCACCGCCTGTTGAAAAGAAAAACGAGGATCATAAGGACAAGGAGAATGAGGTCAATGACTCAGACAATGACGATTTGGTAGATATATTTTTAGGACAGTTCTATTGATCTAGTTTATGTTTAAATAAAGTTCTAATAATGTTCATCTTTGTAGGAAAATTCGGAACATCACATGGAATATCACCGATATTTGAAGGAAGTGATTCATGCTTTGGAAAGTGATCCGGAATTCCGTGCAAAATTAGAAAACGTTAAGGAAGAGGATATACATGTACATCTCATATTAAGAATAATTGAGATTAATTAATTTAGATTTTTTTATAATTCTAATCTATTTATATTATATACACTCTTTGAAAAAAAAGTTACGCTCATTGAGATTATTTTTCGATAATAGTAATATGGCTTTACGACGCGATCTTATTAACAGAAATCAAAATAGTCCTATGGCATTTTGCCATATCTATCATCATTTCTGAGATAATAATTTTTATCTATGTTTATTGTTAAAGAATATGATTGTGGCGTTAGTTATTTCTTGTCATATCCAATAGTAATTTCGTTTTTTATTAAAATATCATGATTATTATATTGTGATACGCCAATTTGCGAGTAGAGAGATCAAAATTTATAAATTTAGAATATTAAATACTTTTTGTTCGCATAGACGCGCATTAAATGCAAAATTTGTAATTTTAATTAAATGTCTTTGTACATAGACGGGCAAGATTGCGCATGAACTGCAATTTGTGGACCATAAGATCAGAACAAAGCTGGACGAACTGAAACGAGAAGAATTGGAGAGGTTGCGACATTTAGCCACCAAAGAGTATAATCGTAGAAATGGATTGGATATAGACCATTTAAAGATAGCAGAACACTTGGATCACTCTAACGTACATACGTTTGAAATAGATGATCTGAAGAAATTAATCATCAAGGTAGAACAGCTCGTGATATCTGGATTTGTCGAAAATATCTGATATGAACGGTTTTTGTATGAACTGCCTTGCTTAATAACTTATATATATTATTATTTTTAAATGCTGCAGACTACGAAAGACTTGGCGGATGCCGATAGACGAAGACGGGAGAAATTTAAAGAATACGAGATGCAGAAGAAATTCGAGGAAGAACAAAAGATGAAGGGTAATACCGGTAACAGCGTGCATATATGATATTTGTAAAGGGATTCGATAATTCATTTACCATCTTTTAATCTATTAATGTGTTATTTGTTTGATATAAAAGCTCTGCAATCTTGTACTTATGAAATTGGAGATGGACTACACTAGTAGATTACACGAAGAAACGGCGTTAAGAATTCTTACCATTAAACTAATTAAAATGTTATTGTTTTTATAAAACATAAAAAATATATATTTGCATGCAACATTGATAATATGTAAAGATGTGTCGATGTATCGCATTTCATGGGTAAAACAACGATTCAGACTTTTAAGCTTATTCATTACGTTTATACGTAAACATCACTTTTGAAATTATTAACGTGTTTCGTTTTTGAAAGATATGAAGGAAGAAGAAAGAAAGAAATACGAGGAAGAATTACAAGCGATGAAGAAGAAACATAAGGATCACAAACCTGTAAGTTAAAAAATAGATTTAAAATATCTCTCTTTTTCTTTTTTCTGAAATTTGCATAAGATTATACGTGCAATTAATAATTCATGATTCGCAGTTTGCTATTCGTGTGAAATTTTTGAATAATGTAACTGGATAAATTAATTGAGTTAGCGCTATCTGTTTTTTATTTACCAATTGTATTAATTTATTAGTAAAGTAGTTCTTTGAAGACTAGAAAATCGAATAGATTAATTATCTACTTTAATGGATTCTTATTCTAATAATTAATCGCATTACTTTTCATAATATTATGGAACTTTAATAAATAGAATAATACGTTCCGGTGTATATGAAAGATATAACAGAATACTTAAATAATTGTGGAATGTCTAAAAAATAAGAGTCGCAATAATAGAATATCATAATAATAATAAATAAATTATCAATAATACTAAATTATCAAATTATCACAATAAAGTATAAACAAATCATAAATTATGAATTACGGGACAGTCTATCATTGGTAAACAACGAACTTCTGAGAATCTTATACAAATAGTAAGCTGTGGAATCACAACAACAAATTGTGCATATACTTAATGCTAACTTAATGAGAAATATACACTTGCAGTTGCATCATCCCGGTAGTAAGCAACAACTGGAAGAAGTATGGGAAAAGCAAGATCATATGGAGGATCAAGACTTTGATCCTAAGACATTCTTTCACCTTCATGGTAAGAAAAATGATCATTTTTACTACATACTTAATTATTATCTTAAAATGGTTATCCTATACACATACGTGACAAATCGATTTAGATTTGGATGGAAATGGTTACTGGGATCATGACGAGGTGAAGGCATTATTCTTGAAAGAATTGGATAAACTTTACTCAGAAGGCGCACCTGAAGATGACATCTACGAGAGGCGGGAGGAAATGGAGAGGATGAGAGAACATGTGTTTACTGAAGCTGATTTTGACCGTGACGGTTTCATAAGGTATAAATATACTTTAAAATTATTAAAATTTACATTAAAAATTTTTTATTTTAATTGACTACCAGAATTACATGAAATAAGGAATTGTACTTACTCTATTTTGTATTTTTCTTCGTTACAGTTACCAAGAATTTTTAGTACAAACGATGAAACCAGATTTTCAACAGGACGAAGGATGGCAGGGATTGGATGAGCAACAAATTTATTCTCAGCAAGAGTATGAAGCTTTCCAGAAGCACAGACAGGAAGAAATCCAGAAAATGGTTGCCAAAGGAATAGTAAGCGATTAATTTAATCAAATTTAATCTTCACAATGCATTTAAAAATTTGAATAGAAAAATAGTATTTTTATTTAAATCCAGTTGTTTATCTCTATAATTGCTATAGGATTGAATCCCCACATATTTTTAAAATTATATTTTTGTATATTAGACTGAATGCCATACACACACATATATATTATATATATATATATATAATATGTATGTATGTATGTATGTATATGTCACAATAAAAGTGTTAATTTAGTAAATGTATACACTTACTAGTCAATGTAAGCATTTATGTAAGATTTTAGCAAAAGTATCATCTGAATGTGTTAAAATGTCTGCTATTCTCCTAGTGAATGTATTCATTTACTAGGCAATGTATATACGTTTGCTATAATGTATTAATAAAAGCATATTTTGAGTTGTCAGTCACAGCACAAGTACATTTTCACACTTTGACTGTGACATATATAAATAATTTTATTTTTAGCTTTCGTATACATGTCTTTAATAGCATGTTCGAGATAAAATTAGAAAATGCTCCACTTTATTGCTTCAACCAAAACCATTTTTTGTAGGCGTAATTACATATATATGCGTGACTGTAATTATTAGCACGATAAGCGTGTCTTATATGAATTGCCGCTCGATGAATCTGCAGACGTTATCACTATCGCTTTGACTAATAGACGTGCTATCCGTAGTAATTAGAGTAATTAACTTAGCTTGTGCACTTTCTGTTGTTGTCGTTAGTTACCACCACCCCCTGACACTGTACATCTACCCCTCCAGCATGAACAGGTGAGTAATTGCTAAACTGTGAAACATTTTAGCAATTTTAAATTATTTTAATTTTAAATTATTTTTTTAGTTATATATATATATATATATATATAACCCGCAATTAACTTCCTCTTAACGCATTCTTTTTTATTATTCTGCAGTTCCCGTCACAGCACCAGCAACAGAACAACTTCCAGCATCCACAACAAATGCATCCTTCGCAACAACAGAATTCAGGACAGATACCACCGCAACAACCAATAGTTGGTCATGTACCACAATATCAGGGCCAATTGCCGCAGCAACAATCCTATCATCCTCAAGTCCCACCACCTCAACATTATCAAATTCCGCAACAGCAACAGTATCAGGGACAACAGCCACAGTATCAAATGCCAGTACCGCAACAGCCGCAGTTCCAGGCTCAACAGATTCAGCAAACGCATCAGCAATACCAAAACCAACTTCATCAGGGTCAACAACAGTTCCAGGGTCAGCCTCAACAGGTTCAACAACAGACTCAGGGTCAGCCTCAACAGGTTCAACAACAGACTCAGGGTCAGCCTCAGCAGGTTCAACAGCAATCACAGCCGCAACAAACACAGCATCAAGTGCCACAAAATACTCAGGGTAACATTCCGAGTAGTCAAGATGCTGCACAAACCAACCACAATCTTCCACAACAACAAGATTTGAAATCCATTAAGCAACAAATCAATCAGAACAATATACCGAACATGTAGACAGTGTAGATACAAATAGTTGATAAAAATGTTTTTATCTTATTTCTTTTTAAATCGTAGACCAGGCAGTTCTACGGTTCTCGATTTAAAAAGATTACTTGAGACTCTCGAAAAAATTCTAACTCCAGAGAAGTGTAACTAATATATTATGTAAACATTTGCAGGGTTGGAAAAGTTACTTTACTTTATAAAAGTAATAACTCGTTACCATTACCGTGTTATTCAAAAAGTAACTAGCTGTTTTACAATTTTTGTTACTTTTTCGAATTTTGATAACCTCTTTTTGAAGTGGCATTCAATTGTTTTACTTACTAATTGGTCAATTCAACAGGAGGTTTATAGTTGTTATAATGATTGTGTTAATCGCAATAAGGTCAAACACAACACTTTTTTCTTTTGAAATTTGTTTATGCACGTTCCATACATACGTATTATACGTATTCAAAATAACAATAAAGATAACGATTATATTCATCACTGTTATTTAAAAAAAAGTAATGTGTTACTTTCTAACTCTGGCCATATGTTCACATAAGAAGTATTTTATGTAATTTTTGTATCATTTTAAAACTTCTATTCAGCTGTATTCAATTATTACATTTGAAGTAAGAAATTATATAAATTTTTGTTCTATTGAATAATCAGTTAATTAAGATTTATAGTTTTTTTTTAATCTACGAATTTTGAAAAAAAAACGTATTCCAACCAACAAAACAACTAGACCGCTCACCGAGCAAATGCTGCATAGTTCACTCATTGTGTTCATGAATTTTTGTATTAGATTTTTTGAAACTGTTTAACCAAAGGTTTTCCGGGATTACAAATCAAAATTAAAAATTTTTTTTATTTCAAAATGGCTAATTTATGTCCAATGTGGCGGATCAATGGTTCGAATGATCTTTACTAAAATATTTAGTATTTTATTGTTTATAAAAATTAATTAATCAGTAAGAAATAGGTTACAATAATGATGAAAAATACGATTCTAATATATTTCTGATATGATAACGCTTCTAGGCTCATGCGCGCAAGCGGTTGGGCTGTTGACTCGAGCGGCTGAGTCAGTCGTGGAGTCAGTTTTTTATGATGACTACAAATATGGTACATATTCAAGTACACATGTACAGTATATACAAATTCAAATTATTTTAAAGATTATTAATTTTTAATAGAAAAAAATGTAACGAAAAAATCTGAAAAAATTCTAAAAAATACTTTAGAATGTCGAAATGAGTACCTAAATTGTCGTTTTAATATTGATAATAGTTTAGTAGAAAATACGTTTTTTTTTTTCTAAAGCACAATTTTTTTTTAACATGTGTATTAACACTCATTTGTGAAGTAATCTATAATAAATTAAATTGCTAACTAGCAAGTAAAAATAAAATGTCATGCAATTAGGCTAATCACTGTAACAAATTGTTTAAACAGTTTTACCATTCAATACATTTGCTTTGTGAGCAGACTAACAAATCACGTTATGCTTTGTCAGCATAAACGTATTCTTTGTTTTGGTTTATTAATGTTGGATATGAATGATGTGATGCGAATAAATTTCTGTGAATACGTGAATAATTTATTTTGACTAATAAATGTATTTATATTCCAGGAAAAAAGTCACATAATTTTTGTTTATTTTATAATTCAATGTAGTTATGATTAAGAATTAGGTCTTAATTATTGTGCAATATATTGTTTGCCAAATCTTTTTTAAGTCACAAAATTCATTTAAACGTATTTCTAAAATCCGGTTACCATTTATATTTATCATAGTTTTCAGGAACTTAATTTCTTGATTTGATACTCTAATAATTATTTATATTGTATAAAGTATCTCATTGCTAAATAAATGATTTTCGAAAATGTATTACTTGTTAAAACTTTATGTATGTTATCTTGTAATTCTGTACACAATACATACAGTATACAGGAAGTATGATTTGTATCTGACATACTATATATATAAGACTTCAACAAGAATAACATTCCTCAATCTATGTCTTACCGAAATGAGTATGTTGTCCCATTGCGAATTAGGCTGGAATAGCTTTATTAAAATTCAAGACTTGAAGAAAAGGGTAGAAAGGAAAGAGACTCAAGGCAAATTCGAAAGGAAGCACATATTTTGTTTCTCATATTTATTTGTTATTGCATACTGTTTATGTTAGTATATTACTTAGGTATACGTGCCAAGTAGCAACTTAAATGTATGATTGCGTGATTCATCTGTTTGTTCCACCCGTCAAGCGCGCGGATAGGTAGGTAGGTAGGTAGGTAGGTAGGTAGATAGGTAGGTAGATAGGTAGGTAGATAGGTCGGTAGATAGGTTGGTTGGTTAGGTGGTTGGTTGGGTGGTTGGATGGTTGGTAGGTTGGTTGGTAGGTAGGTAGGTAGGTAGATAGGTAGGTAGGTAATGTAAGTTGCTTACTTCACTATATATAGGGTGTATTTATAAGTATAGCATACCTCGGTAGAACGTCATCTTACGAGCTAATCGGTAATAAATAAAAATTAGGCTCGGGGACCGGCCTTGGGGAAGGATCTAGGGCGGGTGGAGGAGGGCCAAGGGGAGGGGGAGAACGCGTTTAATAATGGGCGAACGATTTTGCGTTTCTGCGTCCGTGACTGAAACAAATCGTGCCGCGACGCAGTACGTTCTCACACGCTTTTTTTTCGAAGTAAATCGGGAACGAACGTCGTTTCACGAGTCACGGCTACATCTTCGCGCGCGTTAAATCACGCCTTGCTTTATCTCGATATAATCTATCGGTACGGGCGACTTATCCAAAAACTGAATTGGGCTACCTACTGAAAAGAAATACTTGCGCGTGTGTTCGCTTTTTCTTTTTTTTTCCTTACAGGCAAAAAATAAAATACGATAGTAACTCTACAAAATATTGCCGTTCGCCTTTGTCATCGCACACAATCGGTGCGACGAGCGCGCTTATAATCGATATAAAATAACGATTCCGCCGGTCACTGTCTCGATCGGACCATCGAAGACTATGCTTTCGGTATTCCACGTACGACGGACACGTGAAAGAATAAATTCCTAAATTATTAACATATAATTGTCTCCTATAGATATACGTTTCTTCCGACAAGCTTTTAAATTATATTCGTACATATGATGGTCTCTACTAGAAATTTGTCGT
This sequence comes from Cyphomyrmex costatus, assembly GCF_001594065.2. Taxonomy (NCBI): domain Eukaryota; kingdom Metazoa; phylum Arthropoda; class Insecta; order Hymenoptera; family Formicidae; genus Cyphomyrmex; species Cyphomyrmex costatus. The sequence goes on along the minus strand of NW_017280561.1, from coordinate 982,869 downwards.
TTTAAATAAATTTCTTAACTATGATTATAAATACAGTGCTTATTAGATTTGTCGTTCTCCTCTTTAAAATTATAATCGTAAATACTTGCTTAAATATCTTAAACTCTTAAATAGCTCTAACAAGGCTTCTCGTATCCGTCGTACAAATAAGAAAAAAGATATAGTCCTCCATTATGTATATGAATTAAGAAAAGAATCGTCGGAACGTGCGATCGTAGTTACACGGCTGCGCAGGAAAACGTACGGTCTTGCCCAAGAAATTATTCCGAAGATGTTTCTAGTTAGCGGCAAGAGAGAGAAATAATTCGTAAAGCGTACTAAATTATCGTTCGGTTAATCTCAAATTAATTTCGCACGCGGATGCGTCTCGCACGTTTTACTTCCGCGCGGTCGAATCGAGACAATGCCGAGGAGGCTCGCGCGGGCTCGCCGACAATTCGGCGGCGGATTACAAGAATTACGCTTTCGAGAAGGAAGCGATTCTCACCTTCAGCTTTCCCATCGAAAGACGCCTGTCCGATCCGCGGTTCGCTCCGCACCTCCGATATGCGGAAGAGGATCGAAATAAAATCCGGATCTCTTAGGCTACATAAATGGGAGCCTCAACGAGAACTCTCCTCAAGAAATAAATTATGTTACACGTTACAATGATAACGATGAATCTTTGCCGTACATGCTGCTCCTCCTCTATTTACAGTAAGGACAAACGATCTCGTATGTCTCTTCGTTTTCTCGGCTTCTTGGAGGTGTTCCTCTGTATGTATATTTCGTGTATGTATGTGTGTGTATGTCCGTAGTGTAATCGCATTTCCGCGTGTACAATGTGTATACATACGTGTTACTCGGGCTCGTGTGCGATTAAATAACCGGGCTCTGAAAGGTGTGCGATTCTATTGCTCGACTAATAGTTCTCGCGAAAATGAAAAAGATTGCCACATCTAAGTTGTCCCTTAAATGTTAACTATAGTAGAGAAACGGAAACGCGGCGGGTATCGTTCTCGCGCGGCCGCGACGACGCGGAGGAAGGGGGAGCTCGCGGCTCGGCGCGATCGCCGCATCTCCCTGAATCCCTGAATCTCCCTTCAGCGGGAACGGGACCGCGTCACAGCCCCTGAACACCCCCTTCCGGTCTCAAGGAAAACGCCGTCGTCGGCCTCGCGTCCTGTAAACTAGTCGTAAATCGTGTGTACGGAAACTACTTATGTTCTGTTTATAGTTGGCTGTCGCTGTTCGCTGTGCAACTCGCTTTTTCTCGCAGATTTTTTTTTTTTTTTTCCTTTCACCACTCAACACCGCGGCAATAACAACGATCAAAGGAAAGATTTCACACGTGCGTGGAACGAAAGCCCTCGTCGATCGGTTTCTGCATGCGTGTAATCTGAAACTCTTGGATTGCGTGTCACATATATCGATGATCGCGCCACTCTCTCGTGAAATATATTGGTAATTTTAAAGAAAAAATTCTAGATCTCTATAGAGGTTTCATTCTAATTGTCTTCTTCTAATTCTAAGAATTAGAAAAAAAAATAAAGAGTATATATATAAACCGAGATTAATCCACACATTCTAATCTCGAGAGATAGAAAACAGTTCATTTCCTTCGGTCGCTTTCGTTTTCTTCTCCTATGTCCACTCTGTAATGTAGATTCACATCATTCTCAATTTAATTTACTTTCCATTTTTTTTTCTAGTTCTTGGAGTCAGAAAAAGATAAAAAATAAATTAATTAAACCGAGATTAAAGTCAATCTATTTATGCTGATAGAAATGGACGTAAAAGAAGAAAGGGAAAAACGACGAAATTGTCAGTCGAGACGTCTATCGATAAACGAGACACGCATCCGTGAGCTGAAAACGAATTAGCTTTCTCACTAAGGTAGCGCCAGAGTCACGCATGTCCGTTTTGTATGTCGACCCGATGAAAAAAAAAGACCTCCTACAAGCTACTTCATCTCTTCTCGATTCTAAAGTCTCCAAGCCTTTTAGCGCAAAATTCTGCCCGTGAACTTTTGTTTCGTCCTCGACGACGTTCGGAAAAAAAGAACCGCGGCTTCTTCTATCTTTATCTCTCTCTCTCGCTCGCGCGCTCTCTCGCTCTTTCTCTCTTTTTTACGTATATGTATATATTTATATATATATAATATACTTTTTTCTCATATATATATTCACTTTGTGTTCTATATCAATAATAGCGTATTAGATACTTTTTGTTCACTTATGTCTTAGGTATGTAATATAGGTATATTCTTTTTTTTTTCACCATCTGTTCACAGATACATATATGTATATATCAAAATGTGGAAACGAAAGGGTCCTCTCGAAATAGCCGTTCTCCGTTCGGTCGGTCAGCTGTTCCGCTTTCATTTTTTTTCCCTATACTCTTTCCCTCCTACCTAAAATGCGTCGACTTTATTTGCTTTGCCGGGAAACTTAAAAGGAAAACATTTCGAGAATATGCCATTCAGGGTATTACCTGTGTGGATTGATCCAAAACACAAATTTTGTCGGGTAGTTTGTTGCTTCGGACATTCACTCTGACACGCACACAGAGTTCGTAGGTACGTTGCGTATTCGACATAGGAGGGTTCGCCGGTTGACCGAGCATCTGTGTCTTTCTTTTGGAAATAATTAGACTGAAGATCTCGAAACGCGAGAGATTTTTCCTCTTCGCAAATAGTTTATAGGAATCCAACGATCGTTACATTAAAAAATGCCGAATTCAAGTCAATTTAGATTTACGAATTGAATTCAATTTGAGAATATGTGAAAAAAAATGTATGACACATTCCGCACATTACATCGCTGATTGTAATTATAAATTAAATATTCTCTCGAGTTTTGAAGCGAGTAAAAGCAGAATAGAATATGCGAATTACAGGAATATAAAAAGTATTCCTGTAAATAGGAAAAATTCTCAGGTGACAAGCTGATGGAAAATGACATCAGAATTAAGGACGTACCGCATATTTATGTACCGAAATTTTATATTAAAAGTTCGCGTCATTGATATAGAATCTTATTCTTTTCACCTAAACTGTTTGCAGAGTTCATCTTTCTTCTTTTTCTTTTCACGTCGAGGAGATAAAGAAAATTATTATCGCTATTTTTCCTTTGTTTTCCATTTTTAACTATAAAATGGAGAAATTATAACGAGTAAAAAAAAATCTGGAAAATATTGTATTTGGTATCCGGCCGGATAATTCTATTGAATAACCGGTAATTTTAAGGTTCGGGTACATCCCTAATCAAAATGACAACGTCAGCTTGAGGTCTCCTTTACGAAATCGTCAATTTTTTAGTCACATTGGTCGCTTTAATTATAAATAAAATTTATTTATATCGCCGAGTATCACGAAATACCAACTCGAAGAAAGCGAAGCGCGTCAAAGTTACGCAACGTATCTACAAACATGATCACACGAGTAATGCATTCAGCAGAATTTCGAATGACTTTTCTCGTCGCTTAGTCAAGTGGTCACGGTCTACGGGACACTTAAATTTTTTTTTTTTTTTGGAAGGCACTTACTACTTTTTTTCTTTTTATACAGTATTTAATTTTAAACTCTTCCGCATTCGCTCTCTCTCTTCCCCACGCTCTCGCGACCTCATGTGTATTCTTCCTTTCTCTCGTTTTTCTTTCTCTCCTTCCTCTTGCACCTAAAAATTTTGTTCGCGATTCGGCTTGCGCTTCTTCACTAAATTTCGACTGCCCGCGCAACCCTTCCCTTTTTTTCCCTCTCTTTCACTCTTTGTTTTTAAATCCATCGCACGTCTCGCGCGAATTTACGTTTGAACACATTAATGCCTAAATGGTAAATAGAATTCGCGCTTTCCGAATTTCACACCGAAATGAAAAACGTGGTCGATTGAAGTCTCGCAACGCGTATACTAATAATAAATTGCCGCGCCGTCTGCGTGTCGCCTCGCGACACCGTCGCGTTTTCGCACAAAAGTCGTTTGTATCAAGAATAACGTGTTACTTTTTTTTTTCCCTTTATTTTTGACTTGCCTGATGTTTCGTCGCTCCCTCATGTATACGTGCTACGATCGCGCGATCCTGTCTCCTTTCTCTCTTTCCCTTATCTCCCTTCACTGGTAATATTCTGGCTGCATGAGCGTGGTGCGAGAATCAATTTTTTTCTTTCTGCGATTTTTTTTACCCTCTCTTCCGTAAAGTTTCCCAGACAAACGGATAACACGGATGGCTCGTTTCGCCAAAAGCCTCGTACGAGCAAAAGCGAAAAGCGATGATCTTTCCCTTTCACCGAAGGCCACTTCGAATTTTTTTTGTTTACTTTTTACACTTACAAGGAGTCTCTTTCTCTCTCTTTCTTTCTCTCTCTCTCTCTCTCTCTCTCATTCTCACTCTCACTGGCATTCTCTCGCACTCTTCCTCTTTCTCTCTTCCGAACCAGCGTGCCGATGTTAGAATTTCTCAAAAAATTCCGATTAAGAGATATATTTAGAATTAAATCATCCGAAAAATTACGGTTCACATTTATAGCTGATGGGAGATATAAATGATCAATGAGAACCTTCATATTAACATCATCAAAAGGTGATACCTCGTGATAATCAAATCCAAATTGGATGTGGATCGAATTTAGTACAGACGATCAATTACAAAGTCCAATAAATTTTAATCGTACAATTTTAGTTCATTTGCTTGACATTATAGTAAAAATTGCCTGCTTATTAGTGACAGTGGTCAAATGAAGGATCTTTGTATTAGCACCATCGAAATGCGATACTTCGCGGTAATCGAGTCTAAAACTCCGCGGATACTGAATTTAGCAAAGACGATTATAATTACAATCTCCAATAAATTCTACTGGTGCATAATTCCGCGTTCCCCGATTTTGCGCGATAGATATTAAAATACCTACATCATTTTAACTAGTCGGCACAGCTCGTTCATCGATTGTCGAGGACTTGGAGATCCCTTTGCGAAATCACGCGCGACGTGTGTAAAATTTTGAAAAATAGCACGATCTTTCGAAAAAAGAACACGTATACGAGCTTTTCTTTCAAATCCATTCGCGTCCATACACTCAATCCGTTCACCCTCGCGTTCACACACTCACGCAGATCCGTATATTCAGACTTGACAATCTCGCATTGATGCACAGACACTCGTGGTCGCCGAACTCACCGAAATTTCGACACGGTCTGTCGTGTCGAGAGCCACAGTTTCTCGTCTCTAATCCCTAAACCTTATAATTTTTATACTTGGCATACCCCAAATATGGCAGGAAGGCAATCATTATACTTAATAACTTTATAGCGATCATCTCGACCTAGAGTGTGCTCGCTTTATAAGCCATTGAATTTGTTTTCTCCGTCTCTAAATACTTTGTCGTACCTCTTTCGCTTTTTCTCTTTCTTTCTCCTTCTCTCTTTAATTTCTTCCTTTTTTTGCTCGTTTGCTTGCTTGGTAGACAATCATAGTGAATTTTGTACATCTCCCTTACTTATCGAGCTTATATCGGTGACGTCGCTTACTGCCTGGCGTCAAAAGGATAGTATTCTTGCACAAAGCGTCGCGGATGAAATTGAGATTTTCTGTTACAAAGAGATTCATAGATAAAGGGCAAGACTCATCTTTTGAAGATGTTTGATACGTTAAAAAAATGTTTCTATCGATAGATTTACATAAGTAATTGAAGACCAGATCTGTTTTTTTCCCCCTAAAAGCAAGATTTACGTTCTTAGAATAATTTATACAGAAATAGAAAATGAGAGTTCGCGATGACTGTAATTTATTTTACTTTCGCGATCTCTATAATTTATTTTACTTTCACGTTATATCACTAATAAGAAAAACCTTACTTTTATAGTCTTAAAATAATTTCAAGCAACTTTTTCTCTCTCTCTCTCTCTTTCTCTCTCTCTCTTGCAATACCTAAAAATTAGCAGTTTATCACAAACTGATCCATGACACGTTGTGTAAGGACTCGATAATACAACGTGCAACTTTTGTTCGAGGCGGCTTATTTTTCTCGTCTCGATACCCGTCTCGAATAATCAATCATTCGGCAGTAGGCGACCCCTTACGAGTTATTATACATTTGGCATTAAAAGTACAGTTATCGTATAATGCGTAGGTATAAATTTCGAGTGTGTATCTTGTTATGTACGGCGCGCGCTCGTGTGTCCATGTGTGTGAGTGTATGTATATTCATACGTGTGCGCGTGTGTGTGACGTGTGGGTTTTTTTTTTACCTTTATTACATGTACATAGTCTGTACGACACGACGATGACACGACTATCTAGATTGGAAAAAGGTGGCGGCGCGCTCGCGAGGCGCCGGCGACCTAATAGCTATAGTATGTTTGCTAGAAGAAGGTTTTTACTCTCTTTCGCTTTCTCCTTTCCTCCGTTTCTGCTTTTCCGCTGTCGAAGGTTCCGACCGAGCGATTCTCGTCTAGGACGGTCCACTACCGTTCGATCGTTCTTCCCTGAAGCTGATCCCAGGCGAGAAATTCTCGACACTCTCGCCTATCTCGTCCGCACTCGTGTGTCTCCGTCAGTTTATTATTTTTTTTTTTCTTTTGATTGTAAGCCTCTCTTTTTCTCTAATATCCCTCTAAGATTTTCGTATGCACAATACATCGCGCTCGCGTATAACGTTCGGAGTCGCGTTTATATATATTATAAACTCCCGCGAGAGGAGGTAAAGTGAATCGAACAGTACTCGATTTTTCGCGAGAAGTCTACCCGGCTCGCATCACCGGTCCTCGGCCGCTGACGGCCTCGAAGAGAGAGAGATCCCCCTCGGGATCATCGACGCACCTCGTCCTTCCACGGCCGACGATCCCACAGTGGCTGATGTAGTCGTCTCTCCTCCTCGTTCCGCAGCCACCATGATGACTTACTATTCGCAGCGCGAGTCCGTGAGCGGTTCAAGCTTCACCGGGATCTTGTCCTTGTCCTTGAGACCGTGGGGGCTCTTCACCAGATCGGCGATGTCCTCCTGGAAGAGAGTCTCCGGGCGTGGACTGACGAAGCTTCGTGCCGGCTTGTACGTCATGCCGCTCACGCCGATGCCGACCTCCACGCTACTGGGTATGTGGCCCGATGGATCCATCAGCGGACCCAATGGGCTCGCCAGGGGACTCTCCAACGGACTCTCGGGCGGTCCACCCGAGCCCGGGCTCGCTAGACCGAGATTCAATGGCGAATTGCCGTTGTTGCCGGCGCTATTGCTGCTGCCGAGGCCGCTCGCGTTACTGCTCGTGTTGTTGTTGTTGTGGTGTTGGCTTGCCTGCATCGCCGCTTGCAGATTTGACGACAGACTGGTAGACAGACTCGTCGACAGGTTCGTCGCCATCATATCGTGTTGCTGCGAATGCGCCGCTGCCACCATGCTGCACATCTGGTGTCGTAAACCTGATGGATATCGAAATTAATGTAGAGAAATTGAAATCTTGACAGCATAAGTAATATTGTCTTATCAACAATTTTTGAGAAAGAAAAATTAGCATTTTTCAGAATTTCATTATATCATGGCTGAATTAGCAGAACGGACAAAGTTAAAGGCAAAATTGCATTTTCCCAAAAAAATTTCGAAAATCACAAAGTTTAATTAAAATAGTCCAACAAATTTTTTAAGTTTTTCGTAAAAACGAAATTTTCTTTAATCTTATCTTTGTATCTGACTGCAATATCTATATATATTCTTAGATCAAAGTCAAGAGCTAAAATGTGCAGTGTAAGCGTCTGTGAGGCTTAAGCCGAGTACTTCGAACATTTCCTTTAATTATACTTTAATATGTATTCACCCTCTGAAATATCGACATGTATTTACAATATAAATCACTCTGTACATACTTTATAGTAATACGTATTATTATTATTACTGTTATACAATATTATTACACGCGTAACGTTACTTCTATGTTATCAATAATAAATTTACGTTTATGGAATGCTTTTCAATGAAACGGTCAAGCATTTCAATTCGCCCCGGTAATTAAAGAGTCAATCACTGGTCTCGGAAAAAGTTAAGGTGAAAAGAAGGAAAAAGTGAGAAATTTATCTGGTGTTTCCATGTTACCTTGAGCGACCGCCGCGACCGCAGCCGCAGCTGCCGCACCCGGACTGACTGCGCCTTCCGGACCATTGCAAGCCGCGTAGTTCGCCAGGGTGGGGTACATCGTGGTCGGCTCCTCCTTGACGATGTGGGGCGAGTGCCCGTCGCGGAATACCACCGCGCGAATCACCCCGCGGATATGCTCGTCTGGCCAGACGCCCAGCAGAATCCTCTGCGGTCGTCCTCGTCCCTTCGGGCGCAAATCTACAGAAGAGAAGAAAGAGAGGTAAAGGAAAAGAGGGCAATGAAGAGGAAGAATTCATTTCACTGCAAATCGGTTCTGTGATTGTGCATGTGGTTGTGATGGTTGCCACCACCGCTACTCGTTTTTACTTCTTCGAGAACCGCGAGAATAATCGTGTCTCGTAATCTCTCTCTCTCGGCATGGAATTAAAATTGAATAGATTTGAGAAAGAAGAACGAGGACGAGATTTTTATGTGACACGCAAAGAATCATTGAACTTTATTAATGAGAGAAAGAAAATCTTCGTGATAAAGATGTTGCGCTAAATAAAGAGTTCACAGAACGACAAACTGTTAAAAATATCTTTTTAAATTTTTCGTTTGTTTATTAGAGGAAAAGCCGATAATGTAGAACCTGCTCTGTCTTACTATGGGCTTCACTTAAAATTCTGTTATAATTAACACTATCTCTCGCAAACACTTTTTAATTTGTTCTTAGATAGATATCGGAATTATGAAATAATTGCTACCACGATTAGCGCAACCTTTTTATTGGCAATGGATGTTTACAAGATACATCGAAGTTTTTTTGTATGATATTCAGTATCACGTTTAACATCGCTCAAAGTTCGCAAGTAACACATTTATTCCATAAATTTATTCTTTTTAATACTGTTTTTCTATTTTAAAAAGATAAGCATAAGTTTAAATAATTGTATTTTTGGAGATAATTAAATTTTGTTAATGTTCCTATATTAAGTTGACCTCGAGAGAACAAGTAGACCTCAAGATTTTTAACGAAAAGCGTGCAAGACATTGTTTTAGTAAAAATCTTTGTGGGTATCATTTTAAAATAATTTTAAGAAGTCCTTATAGACATCTGTGAAACAAGAAAAAAGTGCTTATAATAATTCAGAACAGGATCAACAACGCAAGAGTATTGCTCAAAGAACGTATTTATGAAAAGAAACTTTTGAATATAATATCTCAATATTCAAACTTTTCTATTCAAGTTATGTGGACTTCATTCCCACATAAAGTCCAAATAAACTAAAGAGTTTAAATCATAATGTTTCTTTTCAGTAATTTTTCATATTTTTTGGGCTGTCTTAATCATTTCAAGTGTATTTTATACGTACTAAACTTAGATTTAAAAAATTATCGTTTGCAATAATTGATATTATTGATAAAACATAACTAAATAACTATATAATTAAACAAATAAAAACTACACACAACAAAAGAGGGATATGTATTATCATCTTTTCCTCTAATTAATTAATGAAGGATATTTTTTTCAAAACTCGACTACTGAATCGTGAAAAAAAAAAAGATTCAGGCGGTGTCTTAAGACAAACTTCACATCCGAATTTCTCTCATTTGAATAACAATTACAAATATGAGGTTGAGAATATCAAGTCAACTTTCATCTATTGAACTATTCCAACTCAAAACTAGTCGAGTTTCTCAGCAGAAACGTGACTATAAATACAAGCCTTAATAATACGTTTGATCAGTGTTTACTGGACGTTACATGCTAATGACGCGTAACTAAAGGTTACTATTAGATATTAAGTCCGGTCATAATTGTACGATGTAATTGCTGTTTTTACGAACGTAATTGACTTTTCAGGCTTATTCTTCTTCCGATCCAATACCGTTCATCAACTATTTACAATTAGCTACACCGTCGCGGTTCATTAAACGAGTTCTTTGCGTGATGGACCAAGGTTTTAAGAACGTTTTAAGAGCCACACGATGTTGAACGCGTGGAATTTCAAGCTTGTTCCAGGTTCACAAAGTAAATCGTGAAGGGATAAAATACAATATATTTTTTTTTATGTTGAAGCATAAACGTAAATTTTCTGTTGCGATTTTTCTTTCTAAACCATAAATTCTACATAAATTTTTCAGCTGTTCTCTTTACAATGTTCGCCACTCGTGTTCCGACAACCGGCGTTATAACAATCTGGGCTGATTCTATTTGATCGGCACTATCTCGCCCTCGTCAATGAGAAATGTATTATTAATGAATTATAAATTCTACGTATAAAAAGAATGCGTTCTTCGAACCAAAAGTTCTTACAAGAGATTTTTTTAAATAAGCATTATTTGTAGCAAATAAACATTAATTAACAGTGAGTACGTTCTATTCCAATGTAAACAAAAGAGCTTTGTGAAAATAATTTATAAAAATAATATATTTTTTATCATTTTTTGAATATATACATATCTTTTTACATAATTTTGAGAAATTTTATTGTATTCTCTTTGTTAATAATAATTACTATTATAATTAATATTTAATTCCTAAAAATAAGGTTTTTTCTAAGGATACATCTCTCTGTTGTATGAATACTTTGTGCACTCATTATAAATTCTTTGTCATCTTTTTTGACATGCCATTCGTATCGCGGTTCTCGTTTTTTCCGTTGTTATAATAATCCGCTGCGTCTCGATCCGGTTGTTGGCATTGTCTTTGCTCTCATCCTTGAGAGACGCAACGGGTGCATTCAGCGGACTCAACAATTGAGTGCTCGCTGCAGTTATTGGTGTATTCTTCTAGATCATCCAATCAGACATTTAGATCTAGAAAAATACATTAATAGCAGCGGACGCTCACTGTTGAGTCCGCTGAACGCGTCCATTGGCTGCATTCAGCAAAGAAAACTGATCAATGGAGCTCTCAGTGATTCTTTAATGTAGTTGCGGTTTTAAGTTCTTCGCTAGATCTGAGTGTAGGACCTAATCATATTAAAGAATCACTGAGCACTCATTGATTAGTTTTCTCTGCTGAACGCAACCGTTGTTGATCGAGGAGCGAGGGGCATTTTCGAAGGAATAATCGCTTACAATTAATGTAATCGTGGGACAGTTCCACGAAGTCATTATAAAATTCATATGAAAAATTCCAGTGTATAATCCAATAATTACGTATGCAACTACGAGAAATAATTGTGTAATATTAGATAAAATCGTTTACTTTACCGAATGACTTTATATATATATAAGAAAATGACTTGTCATCAGATGAAGTCGTATGAAATTAAATGAAATCATGTAATCTGCGGGACAATATTTCAACTAGTGGTTACCCCCCTCAGGGATTTTCAGAGGATACTGAAAATGGCAAGTAATACTTACCAGCCCCGCCGTCGGCGCTAGGACCCAGCATGTTGTGCACTCGATTCGCGTACAGGACAAACGTCGGGTAGGGGATATCGTATTTCCTGAAAGGTAGAGAAGCGGGATACAATTATAATTTGTAGCTTATAATTATAATCAACATAATTTATAGCTTTGCTCAGCTCCACCACGTATCTTACATCGCATTACGTTACGTACTCTTAATTAACTTTAGCTATTCTATCCCGCTCGTTCGTATATTTTAATACTATTTTATGTGTTTATCCCATTTCATTACGTAATTTCATTTTAATTTATATTAATTTTATTATACCGACGAAGAATGAAAGATTCAGCGGAACATATTTGAATGCATGACGATGGAAATTATGCAATCTCTCGAAATTATGCAATCGCGTGGGGAATAGGTACTGGCGATGACATTGTACGTTTAACGAAGTAACGTAGAACTCTTCGCGAGGAACAACGAGAGAATCGCTCGTCTCGTATTTTATCTGCGCGATTATTGTCATACTTCGTCGTCTCGTTTGCTCATATATAATATATCATATATATCAATTGAAGTATAGATATATCAATGTTTATAGAATATATCATGACATTAAAATATATCAATAAAATTTCATTAAAATAAGAAGCACTTTTGTAGATCAAATAGACATTTATGAAATGGCAGTAGAGCCGTGTTGCGCTGCAGCGGGAAGCATTTGGAAAAGCATTATCGATCGTCGAATCGATTATCGTAAAAATTATCGCTCGCAGCTCGTAAAGTCGTGCTTTATTGAGTCGCTTTGTACGCGAATTAAAAGAAATCCCTTTAACGGCGAGTCGACGTTGTTACGCAAACGTGATACAGGCTTTACGACGTCCGCCGCGCAAATGATTTTAAAGCAAGCCGCTTTGAGCGGAGTAGATCGGATGATTATTTAGCATGATTCAAATACGGCGGCGATAAGGTACGCTTGATGCAGGATAATTTCCAGGAATTTTTCATTGCGTAATAACCCGGTTCTATTGTACGCGCCGCATCATAAGACATTTATATAACAATTTTAACTATTTACCCGATACATTGCGTGAGTTGGCGCGCACAGAGGAAACAACGGCGTGGCATAAGCTCGCATAAAATATTTATCTTTCGCGTATCAATTATTAACGTTAGAAGAACGCGGCGCGCGCGGGACGAACTCTTGGGATAAGCAATTAAAATAATTCTTTAATTTTTATATTAACGCATTTCATTACTCGGGTGTTAATATTAAATGATACGCACCAAAGTTTTATGCAACTGCGCGTGGAATATATTATTAATTTTATTATTGGTTCCATCGTGCGGATACACACGAACGGTGTACGCGTCGTATACGGAAAATGATATATATTGCGAGTAAATTAATTATTTTTGCAATATACATCGGAGACATCTCGATTTATTTTTTAAGTTAACGCGTTTTATATCAGCCGGTATTAATATATTACACGTAATGCAGTAAAAAAGTGCAATTAAATTAGATAAATAATTTTTACAAAACAACGTTGGACGTTGGAATATTTTTAAGATTAATATGTTGTATCGATTAATATTACATGCGTCCGATAGCCCGTACTGCGGTGTATTTAATTTTACTGGGATATTTTTTAACGCGATTCTTTCTTTCAAATAAATGTCTTATCATGTTCTAGAGATTAATGAGATATATGTATAACGATTCAATGCAGTGTTGTCCAAGATTTATAATTCTGAACATTGACTTAAGGTGTAGCATATCGTTTGTCTTTAAAGTTAGCGAAATAAATTTGTTTCTTTTTGATAACATTTTAACAAAAAATGCGGAACGAATAAAAATATTTGAATTTTGATTCTGCTCATTTTGTTCCGCTCTCTAATTTATAAAACGTGTTGTTTAATACTTTAATTCCTTTTTATGCCTGCATTTTTAGTATTAATGTATTGAAAAGAATACTAAATTTTAATAAGTCATTTATTTGAATAGTGCCATTTATAAGTATTTATTAAATATAAAGCTATATTTATTTGGAACAAAAAACATTGATTTGATTTAACAATCATTAATTTTATGTAAATATTTTCTGTAAATATTATGTACTGTAAGTAAATGTTTAAAATTGGCATATTCAAATAATTATTTATTTATATTTAGGATACTTTTCTCTCAGTGTGCATTAAAATATTTGGAAGAAGAAATTCGCAAAAATATGCTTGAGAACATACCTTGCCGCTTGGCTGAGGGAGAGCCCTTCCTTCAATACGCTGAAGATCGCCTCCGCCATAGTTTCTGGCCGCCAAGACTTGAGGGGTCCACGTTCCCGGAAGCGCAGGTTATGCACCAGACTCTGGTTGGTGTTCCAGCACTTCTGCCACATGGACTGCAGTTGGTACTGGTAGCTGTCTGCTAGTAAACGCCCCCCGTGGAAAAGAGAAAACACAGAAAAGCAGCTATTAGTCGAAACGGTCGACCAGTTTAAGAACGGGAAGGAAATAAAGGGGCGAAGGTAAGGGATTCAGGGTGAATAAATGTTCTCATTATTGCATGATTCTTTTATTAATTGATCGTCCATCACGCTCGTCTAACACACGTTCAGTTGACGGGCGAACTCTCGCGAAACCCTCAATCCGCGTGCGATCGATCCATCGATCGGGATCAAAACGGAGAGGAGGGAAAACGAATCGTTGTCGCGCATACGATTCTGCACTGTGTGCAAGTTTTATATCGAATCGATATCTGCTCGTCTCGATGCACGCAGGTGCATCTTGCCGTTTATACCTTGAACGTGGGCGGAGTCACCTAGAAAACGGCGCTTAAGAAAGACAGGTATATGTTATATGTGTGTGTGTGTGTGTACGTGTACGCGCGAGTGTGGTAAAGTAAATCTAAGGAATTTACGTCTTTCTAGGTGAAACCCAAATATCGATTGTATTGCCATTCGCCGTACAATCGTTACAGAACATTAGGAGAATCGTCGTTAAACGGAATAAAACATCGCATCGCGGTTAACGTCAACGCGTGTCATTATTAATGCTACTTAACATTAAACCTTTTTTTTACTTAATATTAAAACGAATCAAGAATTATTGCGTCGCGAAGTGGTTTTTGTAGAAACATGGAATGTAACTTACTTGAGAGCACGTCTCAACTTAAGAAATCGGGAACGCATAGTAAACATCGCATAGTAAGACAATCTACATACTGCTTTAGAACACACATCCTGTATCGCTGGTTATTCAAAAAATTCGTTTACATTCCGGAGTAATTTGAACTCCTTATCGCTCATTGCCTTATTAACCAAATCAAATCGAAAAATCAAATCGAACACAATTCCACTTAAATTATCAGACGTTTCACATCTGGTATTACGTAACGCGAAAATGTAATAACTTGATTAATCATTAATTCACTTATAATTGCTTTATTATAATAATATCATCGTGTCCGATCAGGCAACTCGCAATAAAGAGTACACGTCACTTGGCGCCCGATATATCACATACTGTTATAACGCATTAGAGTCTCCTTGACGTATTTTTCAGCGTCGCGTGTGGAAAAATTTATCAAATAAGAGAATCTTAATCGACCGGAGAGAAATTGGTGACGCGAAAAGAGCGGGGGACCTAAAGCGAGGTAACGGGTGAAAGAAACGTCCGGCGCGGCGACACATTTACAGTTGACTTCCGCCGTTCGCGTATGGCACGTATGACCGGCCTCAATTCGCAACAATTATTTGATAGTTAAGTTATTGGGTCTAATTAAGCCTCCTAACCAATTTGATGATTAATACAATTCATCGGTAAAACGCGCGCGCGGCTAGTCGGACTATTTTTAGACCAGCATTCTCGCGGCGCATTTGACGCCAAATCCCCGTTTCGTGTTATAATACCGTTCGAATGTCCAACGACGAGTGACGATATCCGGTGACTTGAACCACATAACCGCCTTCGGAACTGACGTGGGCCTACCGTCGATCCATTCAATTATTAACTTTACGTTACACTTATAAATTTAAATTATTGTCATTCACGCTCCGTTTGCAATTCAGATCTTCTTTGACCAAAAAGTAAAATTTTACTCTCTTCTTTATTTTCCAATTTTTTTTACTAAATATAGTTTTAACATTTCGTTTCAATAACGTGTAAGTTAAACATTATTTGATAATACAATAAATGTTAAAAAGTAACTGAATTTGTCCATATTTTTTAAAGATCTAAAAAAACAAAAAAAATTGAGCTGGACCAAAAAGCCGCAGATTGCAGACGAGAAGGGTTAAATAATAAATTTGGTAGATATTTAATTATTTTTTTATACAAATTACTATGTTTTATTTTATATTCCTTGAAATGAATTAGTGCATTTTAATTAATTTTATTCATTGTATTAAATGAAGTCTTGTAGACCTACCATCAGTAACTGTGTTACAGATCTTAACATCAGTTCCGAAGGATTAACGGCTGAATTACATGCGATCATTTTTCCTCATGTTATCTTTGACTAAGAAGGCACTAAGTACATTTTCTCCTTTCGTGGTTACTCATCGCTTTCGTGGAATGTAGCTGCTAACGGAGTCGCGAGTAAAGACTTTCTCGCTTCGACCGAGGAAGATTCTCGCGAGACAATCTTTCATGTGGAACGACACATCGTAACGTGTCGCTTTCGTTCGTGTCGCGCGTTCAATGACGTTACGCAACGTCTCTTGTTTGGGATCTGGACCAACCTGGGAGAAAAAACGTTTTATATATAATTATATAAAATTATGTATAATATAATTACATATAATTGAATATAATTATATATATTTTTATATAATTATTTTATATGTAATTATATATAATTACATATAAAATTATAAAAAATTATATATAAAATATGTCCATTTATATAATTATATACAAAACATTTTTTCCCCGGGAAGTCGTTTATCAACGCACCGGTGAGGAATCGTCCTCGACCGCTCGTGGATACCGCGGGATTACAATCTTGTTGTGTGATTATCTCCAAGGCGGTAGCAGAGTCGTAACGCGGCCCCGGTTTACGGTCCCGTCGTGAGATATCTCGCCTTTACTTTCGATACTTTATCGCGGGAATGTCGCGCGCACGCCTATTTTAATACCGTTCATTCACACTTAATTCTCTCTCCTCTCTCGCACTCTTCTCTCCCTGTTTCACCCTGCGTTTGCGAGCGCGCCTCTCGCTTACCACTCGGCGTGTCGCACTTTTAGCGGACGCGCGATAACACCGGTATAATATTACATCGTTCTCGCCGGGATTCAATTAACGCGCCGCTCGTAAATACGCGAGCTGCAAGTCGCCCCCCTGGGGGCGACGATCGACGATAATGTGACGCGAGAAGTGCGCCAACGTCGAAGGAGAAGGCGTCTCGCGCGCCGGTTTGTTTCATGGGTTTACCGAGAGCGAATTTACGGACGCGAACGATAACGTAAAGGTACGCTTAGACGACTTTTGCGGCGGAATTATTTCGATCGACGCTCGTTGTACATCGTTCTTTACTATAAGATAACGATAATATTGTATTAAGGTAATTTTCGCTATCCAGCATCCTTTTTTTTTTATTTAGCGAGTTATCTTGAAATCTGACTCCGAGTCTTTATCGGGTGAAATTAGCGGCGTTATACGTTCTTTCTCGGAGAAAAGCCGAGCGAATGGCTTTTGACGTTAATTACCGCGTGTTGATAATTGCTGGATATTAGTTGCTTATTGCTCACGATGCTCGGCGACGTGACGCGCGTGTACACGTCAGTTGCAGTCAATAATTGCCGCAAAAAGTCGGCTAAAGCGTACCCTGTTAACGTCCACGTCCTGTTCTCCGCGCGCGTAATTGAGTCGTTCTTTTTCGCCCCGAGCGCACCGATGCCGATAAAAATATCGTGTCCACCGTCCTGTCCCGCGACACGCTCCGGTGGTGGTAGTATAATCTAATATCATTCCTCTCGTCGTCGCGCCGTCAAGTATTGTGCGTCATGGAATGAGATTTTTTTGCAAACGAAAAGCTAAACGCACGAGGAAGGTATGCCCCTAAAAGTTTTCACCGTCAACCATTTCGAGGCTAATGTTTATTCAGAGAGTTATTATATCGAGATATTGCGTTTCACGTTGAAAAAAGTGTTTGATTTTGCAACTATAACTGCACGGTAAAATAATTATGGCTAAGCGGAGGGGAGAGTTTTTTAATTATTATATTACCGTAAAATGTTAGTAAGAATAATGACTGTATTTAACAGAAAAAGCAGCTTTGCAAATATTGAAATTCCTCAATATGTAATTTATCCATTAAGGAACTATAAGTGTAAGAATTAATCAAAATATCTTACAATACTCGCAATGCTGAGATTTTTCTACTAAACGTATCAACAATATTCATAGAATTATATACCAAAAAATAAATGGTCCAAAAGTAACTATAAATTTATAGTCGTTTTCGGGATCATTTATTTCTTGGTACATAGAACTATAAATATATTTATTCTTACTAATATCGTAGCAGTAATAACTATAAATATGGAGCTTCTAAGCATAATTATTTCACCACCAATTACACAATCACAGATATCAAATAATATTTTTCTCCCAGTGCAGTTCGCAATTACAACGAATTTGATTTCGGTTTAATCCCTCGAGCGAAATTGTGCGTATTTGTAAAAACATGCCGCCGCGTGTTATTTTTACGGACGAATTCTTGTATCAGCTAGGTCGAATAACGATCTTCCGTTTTATCGCGATTTAACGTAACACGTTACTTGAGTCGCGTGTCGACAAATTCAGAGCCGATATACTCGTATATATATTTAGATGTATATGCCTCTCTTTTATACGGTTCGCCGCTTTGCTCTACTTTCATTACGTTTTATCCGCGACTATTCCTTTTGCGCATTACGTCCGTACTATTTATATTGCCATTAAATAACCGGCATAGCCGCGCGACCATTACAAACTTATAATAATATTACGTTCGCGCGTTATTATAGACGGTACGTGCTGTGAAACATTTTTGTTCGTTGATTGAATATTTATCGCACCACTAGATCGACTTTCGCAAGTAGGCGGCATACTTCCTTCATTCATTTGCTCTCCACACGTTCCTAAATCGTCTTTCTAATCTTCCTTAGCCTCAAACAATGCCTCGCTTTAACAGGGAACGGATGTGTGCTCGTTTCATAAACGCGATTATCCATTAGGCAGATTTGGAATGTTAGCAGAAAACGCGCGCTCTTTCTTATTATAGAGAATCGCCTTTCTCTTCGCCATGATCCTAATGTACTATAGAGATAACTATCTCGCGGTTATTGTCGGCAGCGAAAAGACGCGAGTATACAAGATGCGTAACATGGCAACGCTAATAACTTAAACAAATGTTCCGCTAGTAATAAAACTCGTAGAAAATATATGTCTAGTTACGACAATATCGTGAGCATCAACAACGATCTCGGTGATAATTTGGTCCCGTTGAGTTGGAATATACATACACATGGCGATCGGAAAATATGTACAATGTGTAGTACATACGAAGAGAGCCGAGTGTATATCTCTCGGCCTTATACAGTCAGAGAAAAATGTTAGCAGTTACTACAAAACTGACAAACTACACAAGCTTCACGTGTTCAATTAACGTACGCGTAGTTGAATAATTATATAAAACTTTAGTTCATTCAATCGTATAATTTTACACGTAAAACTTGTATAAATACCCTCATCATGGTTGTCATTTTATTGCCATTGTCTTTTCTCTGAGTGCATGCTCGTCGATTAAATTACGTGGAAGACGGAGATGAGTGGAAGGCACTAAAGTCATTATACACTAAATCATTCCCAAGTATGACTTGCAAGAATGCGACTCGCAAGAGAGCGCTCCCGAAATTGACGCGACACGTTCGAAAACACTTCTGCGTCGCTGTATTTCTTTTTCTTATTTATAACTTGGAGGTTACGATAAATTAACGCGCGTTACACTTTTGTTACAATTAATTGTGGAAATTTTCATAAAAGCTTAACGTCGAATGCATCTCTATCCTGTCTCTCGCTCCCTTTTAGTATAAATATTTCTCGCGTACGTTCTCAATACGAATCGAGTTATCCGCAAATAAATTAACGTGAAGTCCTCTTATTGTATAATATGTCATGGAAATTCTATTACTTCGGAAGCGCTGGAGAACCGGAGGGAAAAAGGATCGGAGAATATTGTCGCGAGGGAATAACCGCGCTAATCGCCGTTGATGCAATCGATTCTGATGGATATTAAATTTAATCGAACGTAGATATTTTTTTGCCGATTAAAGCCCCCACCCGATTTTACCGCGTTATCATTTCGCGCGGGCACGCGACGCGAACGCGACGTTCGATTTTCAATTAGCAGGCAAATTCTTTGCCGCGACCTTGCTTGTGCAGCGATTTTCCGCGTTGAAGTCTACGGATTGCGCGTCGATTGTCGGTACCGCGCGGCGCATGCTCCGGAGGAATCATACAAGTGGATCAAAAAAGATAAAAAGGAAGGCAGAGGAGGACAGCGATCGCGAAAGTGTTCAAACGTGTCCGGTATTTCAAGATGTTTCGCGCGTCAAGATGTTTTTATTTTTTATTTCATCCTTATAAGGATTCTCGTAATCGAAACTCTTAAAAAAGTGGATTTAAAGAAATCGTACTTAATCTCAGGATATGTATAATCGAACGTGACATCGCACAGTGCCGTCTCTTATTAGAACGCGCCGGTCACCTTTAAGTTGTTTTTCCCTTTTTTTTTTTTATAACCCGAGAATGCATCTCCGACCGGAGAGACGAATAAAGGTTGCATGACGCGTCGCGTCCGACGGCATGCCCCTGGAAATCCGACTGAACTTACTGTATTCCCTTTGCCTTAATGTCGCCTGAATGAACTCGTTGTCTCTGGGACATTAAATTTTCCACATTTTTCTTCATTTCTCATCCGCAAGGCAAAGAGACTACCGCCGCATTCTCGGCTGACGAGTCTCGCAGTCGCGACAATCGAGAGAAAGACACGGCGGAATAACACTTTAGATTACATTTTCGCGCAATTCTACTTAATCCTTCGGAAATGACACCAAAATTTGTAACACAGTTACTGGGTCTGTAAAATCCATTTAATTTATGTTAATTAGAAGGCATTAATTAATTTCTAAGAATCGGAATGACATAAAAAATATATACTAAGTATATTTTAATAAAAATCCAAATTTTCCAAAGGTAACATAAACAAAATTGAATTGTTCGATAAAGAGATTTATGATTAAGTGTGTCCAATACACTCTGAAGGATTAATAAGAATCAACGTCGTTGTAAAGACCGAACGTTTACCGAATCAGAAAAGAGACAAAGCAAATTTTCACTTATAATTTCAAAGACAAAATCGTTTGCGAATATTGTATATCTGTACACGGAAAGAACAGAAAAATTAAGGGAATAACATCAATATAAATGAAATTCAAATCGCACGAAATCTGAGAGATACTTATTCTTTCCAACGGCCTTTCAAAACCATGTTTCTCCGCGATCAATTTTAATATAGCATTCGGTGGACCGGCGAGCGTTAAGAGGAATCGGCACCGTTCTCGTTCTCGTCGTTGATATAGAGCGAGACTATCGAGTGCTTCTTGCAAAAGGCCCACCACCAGCGGAAGCCCGACAGTCCGGTGAACATGAAGCCGGGGTCGTGCTTCCGCCTGAGACGCTCCACAAAATTCAATATCGCATTTAGAGACTTCTTCGTACGCCGATTGTACGGACTGACGCTGATGTCGCAGCAGAATTCGAGCACTGCTGATTCCTCGCTCGGGTCGAGGGCGGTTTCTTCAAGGATCATCATCCTCTTGGACTTGCCGAGGATGTTGTCGTAGAGAGTGCCCTTCGGGATACCGTATTTGGTGGATGCCTGGGTGAAGCGCATCTTCTGGGTCACCACGGCCTCGATCGCTTCCTGGAGATCGTGCCGCGTCCATGTGGGCGCCTTCAGCTTCAGCAGGGTTGTATAGTCAGCTAGAAAATAGTCAGCGGTTTCTTTTCGACTTTCCAAGCCTCGTTTCTCGACTTTTAATTTTTCGCGTTGAGGACCGCGCGGAAAAGCCGCACCTAGAGAAGATTGAAAATCGCGCACCTTGATGCTTTCTCTCTCTTTTATCTCCTTCACTTTTGCTTTGTTCTGCGTTATTCTATATATTCGGGTGTCCTTTTAGCGTAAACATCCGATAGAACAGCAGGTGGAGTATGTTTGTTATATACAAGAGAAGATGATAATTATCAATATTTATGAAACAGGGTTAGAAAACATGCAGAGGATTCTTTAAAGTAGTTCGTAAAATTCATGAAGCAAAAAACAGTTAGTATAGCACAAGTGCGAAAACAAATGAAAGAGTCAGCGATAAATAAAAAGCTTCAGGAAGAGAATAGGAACGAAAGACGAAATATACTACTGAAATGTTTTTTACCGAGTGCACGCAATTATTAATTATAAAGGATTAAGAAATTATACATATTATATATAATTTATAATTAAAAATTATATTGCTGTGCTATTTTTTCCGTACAGACTAAATAAGTGATTAACGCAGCTTGCTAATGAAAAGAAAGCACGAAACCTGGGAGGTGGCAAGTAAACGAAAATAGGAGCAGAATATATGGCGGAGCACTCGCGAGGAAAAATATATCACATCGAGTACGAATTTTACGAGGCTCTCAAGATTCATTCGTCCCGAGTAAGCAATCAAAATAATTTAACAACACTAAAAAACAAGGAGGTGGCAGCGGTAACTTAAAAAGAGCATCGCGGGATTGACGGAGAGAAGACCCTTCTCGAAGGACCCTTACGAAGTAGACTTTAAGCGATCGGCTTGAAATAAAAACATGTCGATATTTAATGATCGTTTTACACGTGTCGCTGTCGTAATTGTCGATAATTATACGGTGCAATTATTATAATTGCATTGTAATTATCCCTTTAGTCGTTTGCATTAACCAGTGCGTTGCCGATCAACTTGAAGCGAAAGAGCCGACGAGAAGACGAGGGCAGGGCGAAAGGGAGAAGCGGGAACTGCGGGCCACTGTGTGGTCCACAGAGCGCGTCACACCCACGCGTGTTAGCAGCAGTTAACGTCACTCATGTCGGGGCCGGGGCGATTTATGCGGTGTCGCGGCACCGCGCCGCCGCACCGATTTCTGGTTCACGAACTGCGCGCAATTACGCAGGAAGAAATTTAACGTCGTTATAATTATCGCGTTATCGCGGACGGGAAATGATGATAGGTCTCTTCGCGACAAGCCAGATTTTATTTTATTCTCGTCGCGGCGTGAATTCGCACGTTTTGTAAATTAATTAAACGGTATTTCCATCGCGGATCTGCCATTTCCCCGCGTATATAGATGGATATTTTAAGCACCACCGCGCCGAAACTGCTTAATATACATCGTTTCGGCATGAAGGGAATAGGAAATAAATGAATAGGAAAAAAAAAAAAAATAGAAAAACCCGCAAGTCGCTTTCTTTCAGTATAACAATCCGCGATTGCATAGAAATATGAATAATCTCGTTTCGTGTGCGAATCGATCGTTCCACAACCGCCGCGCGCCGGGAATGATAGCCAGTGGATCAAAAAAAGAAAGGAAAAAAATCGACACGTATCGCGTGTAATGGTGTCGTGGCTAAATCCGGGCTGGGAATAATCGCGTCGAATAATATTATCATACAATGGCGTTTTGCCACGCGGTGCACGTGCAACCTGTAGTTTTGCGCGGAGCATTTTCTCTCGGATTGGCAAATCGTCGTTCACCAGGCGGACAATCGCGGCTAAGCGAACAATCGTTCTTGGGCAATTGCGTCCTCAAAAGGCGCGTGTAGATTAAATATTAATCTGATTACCGAGTCGCCTCATTGGGACGTGTACCGTCGGGAGGAATTCTCAATCTTTTAATTTATAGCAAAGAGTCTATGATCCATGCTCACAGACAGCACGAACGTTTGTTTATCCTCTCCTCTCTCTGTCAGTAAATCAATGACATTTTTTCCAAAAATCTTAACGCTCCACCCGCCAAGTTGGATTTTTAAGACAAGTGTCTCAAAATCTGAAAATAACATTTTAGTCAACATATTTCCAGATCTGTATCTATCTATACCTAAATTTACTTCATCAGTAAAGTCGTTCCTTCCGCGTTTAGTAAAAAAATTCGTTGTTAAAATATTCACAAGTACGCAAGATTTTTTTCAGATTTTCAATCACTTTGGAACAGTGGAAACTTTGCACTGAAGCCTAGATTGCTGACAGACAGAAGGTACAAAATTCCGTATGGCTGTGGTGAAGGGTTAAAATATGTCTACAACCGAGACGTAGAAATAGCGCGTTTTCAACTGTCCAAGTCCCTCGACTCCGAAATGAATATTGCCTAGGAAAGGGAAATACGCGTTTCCTTGTAACTTTTTATCGTTACTTTATTATCACAATTTGGTAAAAACGGTAAAAATTTTTTTTTATGGCAGCAACGGTAACACTAGAGATGGAAAAGTTAATTGTTACTTGTAACAGAAAAGTTACTCGTTACTAAATAAAATATTATTTATGACGAGTTTTACTTTTACTCGTTACATCCTAAAAAATATTAGTGTTAAAACACCGCTATTTTTTAGAGTGTACTTGTAACGCGTTACAAGTCAATATAACAAATGATTTATTTTTCAATAATACGTAATATAGTGGCAGTTACTTTTCAAAGTCGCATCCTCAGTGTTTAGTTAATTATCGTTACAGTAAAAAAAAGTTGCAACATTATTATCAAATCGTTGCTATAAAAAGCAACGATAAAGGTACGGGATTGCTATACTTTCAATCCCTGATAACGTTAACAAGAAAATCATATCGAGTAAGGGTATTTAAATCTTGGAAATTCTAAACTACTCATTTTTCCGTGGTAAGCACGAAGCGAAAGTGGAAACCCGATGTTCGCTTTAAGAAACGTTCTCGTCGCGGACGAGAAAAGCGCGGAATAAATAAGCACGATCGTTAAAAGAAGCAAATAGCCGGCGGCAGCGGCCGCGTCTCATGGGAAGTCAAGGAGTAATCGAAGAAAATGATTTAAGCGAACCGAGAGGGGGATATGCGCCTACGCACGCATTCAGTATACGCTTAAACACGCACGTACGCACGCACGCACGCACGCACGCACGCACGGCACAAGGGATCAATTCGAGACGCATATTGCGACGTTTATGTGCGTTTATGCGCATTTACGCTCGAGCGTATGTACTACGACAAATCAGGGCTCGGAGACGAAGAATACGGCTGGGAAAATTTATTTGAACCTGCCTTTGAGCAACCAGAGTTCCCCATACATTGAGAGAAAAAGTATTTGTGATTATAATTGACTAAAATAATTGTTAGGGATTTATAATTATTGCTGTTATAATATTAGTAATAATTAATTTATATTTATTATATAATTCTCTATTATTACAAAATACTATAAGGCAGAAAAATTTCAAGTGTTACTAAAGTAAAGTGTCGCACAAGATATGGCTGGGAAATAAAAAAACATTTTTACCTGGCAAGTACAATCGCAATTCCAGTATAACTATTTTCTTAACATTTGCTTATTATTATTTATATGATAATAATAATTTTTAAAAATTGTTAAAAAACTATACATAGTTATTTTTATTAACAATATAACATGTTACCACAATATTACCATAATTATGATAACATGTAATTATAGACACAAATCTGAAAAATTCTTTTTTTAGTATATTCACAGCTTCGAGCACTACGTATAGAATATACGTAAATACACAATTATACGAAATCATAAATACTTCTCAATCAATCTCTTGAATATGCAATCGCTGATTTAAAAGTTCGAATATTTTATTGCACCTGTCACTTAATATCGTCCTTCGACTCACGGATTAAAGTACCGGTAAAAATTGACGAATGCTTGTTTCTAGTGCGATATCCAAAGATTTCACAAATGGAAACTTGTATTTAAGTGGCATATAGCCGCGATCGATGGCGCGCAATGGTTAGACGCCTGAACCTTTCGCTTGCGAATCGCGGGCATGTTATCGCTGCTATTAACCGGCGTCCGCTACCCGCATCGTCTATCTAAATTGCTTTCTATATTAAAGCAAAACGCATTCCCGCGCTTTATTATTGTCGGGCTCGCGTTCCTCCCTTTATTTTATTATTGTTCGGTTACCACGTATAACTCAACATCGCGACCTCTCTCGTGTTGCCACCTCCCGTGGTTGTCAACGACGACGACGGCCATGCTTCCAGGAACCTTATCGTCCACAAATAGCATTTGAAGAGGCAAAGAGGGTAAATAATAGGATATTGATTTACAAATAGCGACGGATGTTCCATCCCCGCGAAAGGCAAAGCACGAAATTGGGAGACGATCAGTGTCGTCGTTTCTAGGACGAGGTTTTTGTCACGTACACAAAGCTGATGATTCAACTGTACGGAACAACGTGACCATGAACTTGAAAATGGAGCGAAGCGAATCGGGCAACGGCCCTCGAAGGATGCTCGAGGGATACTCGAGAACAGGAAATCTCCACTCGAACTCGGAAGGGATGATCGGTCGTTGCGCCACTACTTACTACGGAAACCGATCGTCGGAATTCGTTCGACAGATACAAGCGCCAGATAATGCGACAGATATTGTAGAAGAGGAATGCGAAGTCTTTTATAGATGTCGCGAAACAGGTTATACGGGGTGTCTTCAATCAATTGTACTTTCCTTTAACGATAGATGGAACTTCTATGTCTCATAACTGATTAAAACTGAAGATAAATTTCAAAAAATATGTATATATGCGACATTAGAGAGAGAGAGAGAGAGAGAGAGAGAGAGAGAGAGAGAGAGAGAGAGAGAGAGTAAAGAAAAGAAACAATCTTATATTGCATGTTTTTTCATTATACTAGCATTATTCAAATTTCCATGATAACATAAAACTTTCTTTGAATATATTTAAACTACATTTACGAACTATACGCCACACGGAAAGAAAAGTTTTTGGAATTTATGACTATATAATTACATGATACCATACTTATTATGTACGATTGATCCTAAAAATGACTATAGAGTAAAATTATGTTAATTGCAATTATTTTTCTGATACTACATTTATTGTCATTTTCAGTGCTATTTATTGTCATTTATGTGTAATTTTTAATAGAATTATAAGTATAATAATTATTATTAACATTACAGCAGTAATAACCATGTAATTTTTTATAATTACAAATACGAAAAACTTTACCCTCAGTGCAGATAAAAAATCGCAACCACGATTTTATTTTGATAATTTTAATTTTGCTTTCGGTAAATCTATCGGTAAAAGAAAGTTTGAGGACACCCTGTGCATAGAGATAGGCAACCAGACGTTGTTACGTTTGTGTGCGTTGCCTAACGTGGAGGCTTCCACGTTTACGTCCGGCCTGGGGGCCGTGTCGAGAGGGCGATTATCTCCTGAAACGTATCGAAACGAGACGAAGAGGAGAAAAACGAAAACGGGACTCACCTGCTATACTGGAGGTGGAGGCGCCGAGCCAAGCGTGGGACGACTCCAACAACTTGGCCTGAAACAGAAAAGGTCGGTCGGTCAGATGTCAGTGTGCTGGAACAACGATTAGCGGCGATTTAACGGCTGGTTGGGAAAACGACTTAATCTTTTATCCGCGCAATCTTCTTTTCTAACCGGAAGCAAAACGACCCGGGATAATTATTTAATCGAAACTCGTCCGCGGGGGAAAAAGAGTTGAAGTATTTTAATCCCTATTGGTGCGGCGCTTGATATCGCGCAAAATACGAATTGTTTAGGTTTTAAAATTCCGAATTATACGTAACAGAGAATATATCAATATATATTTAAATCGCATTAAATCGGACCATGGCCGAAAGAACGTTTTAATCATCGAATCGTTTGTTGAATTTTATCTAATCGTAAGCTTATATCTTCGTTTTAAAACAAATGGTATGTTAATAATGACGATGAAGATAAGGATAATAAGTATAATAAAAGATTTAATCTCATAAATGTAAATGGAGTTCACGAGATAGGCAAAATAAGTATAATAGTTTGGGAAAAATTTTACACTGAGAAGAAAGTCTGATAATATAGCTACCAAATGTATTTTGTTTAGCATATTGATGTAATATTTAGAGGAGTAAAATTAACGTTTTTAGTTGGTCTGTCTAAACTACTTTTTTTTTTTGTTATACATGGGAAGGATGGTTTTGATAAAGTATCTGAAAATTTAGATAGATACACAATTGAAAATAATCTTGTTACACCATTAAAATAATTATGTTTGTAGAACGCCCAAACTAGTTGATAGAATATTAAAACTTTTTACAGTATTGTTTATCATGTTTGAGATTATTATTTCACAGCGATGGTCCAACAAATGTTATTTTCAGATCTGTATCTAACTAAATCTTTATAGGTACTTTAAAACTATTCTTTCTGTGTATTAACCGAAAATTTGATTGAAATTAACTAAATCTTTATAGGTACTTTAAAACTATTCTTTCTGTGTATTAACCGAAAATTTGATTGATATAAATTTGATTATATTTCACCGAAGCGTTTAGTAACTACTTATCGTCCACGATTGGTAAAGTTACTTTATAAAAGTAACTCGTTACCGTAACTGTTCTTTTTTCTCGTTATCCGTTACTGATTTAAAAAAAAAACTTGTTAACGCCATTATTACACTGAAAGAAAAGACTGACTGCTGCAGCATCCAATTAAAATTGCTATGCCATATTCAGCCAATCTTTTCTTTCAGTGCACTTAAAAAATAACGTGTCGTTACAATTTTCGTTACTTTTTGGCATCTTCTTCAGAGTGATATTTAATTGTCTTGGTAGTTAATTGCCCGAGTTTAATACGAGACCTATAGTGGTTATGATGATAATAGTTAACTGCAACACGGTCGAACACTTTCTTCTTTTGAAACTCGCTTATATATAAATTCTATACACGCATATCTTCTTATATTTATTATCGTTAACCAAAATGTAACTCTTTTATCGCATTAACGTTGTACATAAGAAAATGTAACATTGTTGCCTATTTGTTATCGAGCAAAGTAACCGTAACGATGTTACATTGTAAAATCTATAGTAGCAAATTTAACCTTTATTTTAAGTAAGTCGTCACCGCTTCCATCGATACACATCGTTATTTTATAATAGCGTTAATTTAATGCTATATGATGACAAATTGATACTATACTTATAGATTTAAAAGTGTACAAGTAACACACGTTACTTCCCAACCTTGCTATCACCTAAGTTCGACTATTGCCATCAAACTTTGTCTTCAGTGACTTTTTCTTCTCGATCTTGCAATGTGACACAATACAAAAAGGCGACTTTCCAACAATCTTCCGGGATTGCAAGGGAAAAATCGTATGCACCAAAAATACCGAGGTAATCCGAACTGTTCACCTCGGCCGACAACTTTGCTAATATGCGAGGCTTTTCGAAGGGGATTCGCGAGACGCCGGAGCACCGAAAGCGCAAGACACACGCAAAGTTGGCTCATTTGAAAAGTTTCGCCTCTTTCCCCCTTGGGCTTTCGGATTTTGCGATTTCTGCAATATCGTAGGCAAGCGTGTGTGCCGGTTAGACTTGTTGTATACATTATACTTCCGGACCGAGCCTCTTTCTCCGGTCTGACTTCTCAAATTAATTTTTAAAGGTCGCTCGATGCGCCCCAATCGCCACTCAAATCCTTCCACCCTATTTTCTCCCTTTTTTTCCCTCCCTTTTCCTTACGCTTTAAAGTTTTGCAGGTTCGCGGATTCTACTCGCAAAAAGCCAATATCGAGAGACGTAACATTCGTGCGTGAAGATATTTTCGGCCATTATCCATTTTGTCCACTAAAGATGTACCTTTTATTTCGAACTAAAATTGGTCGCAATTATTATGAAAATAAATGAATTTAAATTTTTATGTATTAACTTTTAAGTAGATAGAGATAAGTGATTTAAACATATGCAAATTGATAAGCAGAATGCAGAAAACGTCCAAAAAATTAAATTTTAATTCTAAAGTCAAGTTGTATCTTTTACACTAGATTATGTCAGTTAAATTTACATTCGTATACATCTAACATATCATATATATATGATTGTGAACAAAGAAATGTAAAAATAAATCTGAATCTCAAGACTTCTGAGCACATCTAGGTGACACATGCTTCTTCTCTTTCCGGAATAAGATTTTACAGAAAACTATATCTGAGATGTTGTGATTACTCCATTTACCTACTTAAAGGTTAATCATACTTGAGTATCGACAGAAACGCGAATGCAACTTAAATACTATTTCGCACAATGGGACGGTTTTCAGTATTCTTTTTGATTTGACGAGAACGCGGAAACGTCACTCTTCGGAAGTGCAGATAGCGCAGCAGTATACGAGAACCTCGTATTGTGCTGCGGTATATTTAAATTGTTCAAATCTATTCAAATGTACACAGCCCCCGCCCCCCCCCCTCTCTTGCCACTGTGGCGCCGCAGTTACCGTAAATCGTTTTTCGGGGTTTCTCGCGGTCATCAGAACGAGGGAGGGCTTTCTACGAGGAGGGAACGAAAGGCGGTGGCGGCGATGTAGCGAAATAACGTCTCCACCGCGCCGTGACACGAGGGGGATGGCACCGAGCGTTGGCAATTTCGCGAAATAGCCCCGCGTCAATACACGTGCACACGCATCTCTCGGCTAAACCACACAAAGAATTATTGAGCAGCCTGCTCGCTGTTTCCGACGAGCCTCGCTCGAGCCGGAGAAGGACGCATAAGTGAGAGACCAAGAGGAGGGGGGGGGAGAGAGAGAGAGAGAGAGAGAGAGAGAGGAGAGGAAGGAAAGAGATAGATAGAAAAGGGGGGGAGGGGAGAGAGATTGAGCCCGCTCTGCAGTTGTAACTTGGACGCGCAAGTAGTATATCGTGGCGCGTGCATTTTTCATTGTCTCGTGTCCCCTGCGTCGCGCCGCGCGCTCTGCGGTGCAGCTCGCGGAATACACCGTGCAGAGTGCATACGCGACGTGCCGGTTGACGTGTGCATTGACGAGAAAATTGCGAGCGTCCCTGTATATCGCGGTCGCCCACCCTCGACAGCGTATCCCCCTCTCTCTCTCTTTCTCTTTCTTTTTCCCCTCTTTTTCCGCGTTTTTTCCGCCCCCTCTTGTCATCCCTTCCTCCCCCACTTCTTTTTTCAGACCGTCCCTTTTCAGGTCGTTCTTACGTCGCGCACGGAATGCAACGCCCGTCCAACTCGCCTTTCTCTTTCTCTCTCTCACTCTCTCTCTCTCTCTCTCTCTCTCTCTCTCTCTCCAGAAAGGATAATCCCGTTCGACGTACGTTACGACGGGAACAGGACGTGATAGAAGATTTTTATAATGAAAACATTGCGTATTACGTGCGGCCGAGTAATTAAGGATGCGCGAACGAGGATCGTGATGTTCCCCTTATCCGTTTTCCTTCCGACAGGGATTTAAACTACGGTTCACCTGATGCAAATGTTGAAGTGTTCTTTGATTAGACGATTAAAGTAAAATTCTTTTTTTTTTTTATTCATCAATCAAATTCCTCGAAGCATTTTGTAGCGCTAAGTGGATTGCTTAAGGCAAAGACTAAGAGTGCGATGTAAATCGATCGGTCGAAAGAAATGTTTCTATAGAGTCATTCAGATTACGAAATATTACAATTATTAAAAACATAAAAGAGATAATTTTTTTTCTGTTACGGAACGTAATTAATTCCACGCGTCAATTTTGCGAGATGAATTTTTTTATTAGCGGTCACCGATTACAACTCTATAGGTATATCCAGTCTTTCTTCACGTCGTACTTAAGAGCTTCAGCAAACGAGGAGAAAATCGCCTTCGGAGGAGAAAGAGGAGGAGGAGGATAAGCGGCGGCGACGACGGCGTCTCGACGCGCATAGAGACAGTGACCGTCGGCGTCATTCAGCGGCGCAGTCTGCATCTCAATTTGTTTCGACGTGCAGCGGAACACCCGTGTATATAGTCCGGCTAGTTTCTGTATGATGCATGCCGCTAATGGAAATGAGACCCCCTCCTCCTCCCCCCCCCCACCCTCTCTTTCTCTCACTCTCTCACATTCTTCCTCCATCTCGCCCGATTTCTCTGTCCGGTCCGCAACGCGGAGCATGCATCCGTCTCCATCATCCCCTTCGTCTTTCCCTTTCAGCCACTTTCCCCTCTGCTTGCCTCCGACGGGAGGGAAGACATGAGCCACCCTAGCCGCGGTACCGGGGGGGATTCGTGAATTAAATATCGCGCCGAGCTCGTGCGCGATTTTACCCCGCCCGTGAATCTCTCCGTTTCTCTTTCTCTCGCGCTCATCCCCCGTGAGTTCTGTTGCTCCTCTCGCTTCTCTTCAGCACACGCTCGCTATTAACCGCCTTCAAATTACCGGGCTGACCGCCGTGAATTTTTCACGTACGCCGCCGTCGCGGTAAGCTGACGGTACCCTCTCCTTGATCGCGCTGAGATGCGGTCGGAAATTCCGAAAGCTGTTTAAGTCCGACGGAATTTCGAAAGGCAGTTGCAACCAATTAAAAATGCTATGCCATGTTCAGCCAATCGTTTCTTTCAGTGTACGGTAAAAAACATAACACATCAGGATAATCGCTGTGTAAGAAGAAGTAGCTTAAATATCAATAACGCGATCAACAATCACAAAATTCGTTTGCATGCGAACACTATGCGCAAATCCGTTCGATGATCTCTTGGGACTCGCCATGAGATCAGTCTACGATGACAACGACGACGGCGACGACCTCTCGACACCTCGGCGTCGAGAATAAAATATCCAGGCTCACGGGATATCGTCGCTCTGAAGAAAACTTAGGCTATTTTCCAGCGAAACAAGTTACCGGAAAGTTTCGGCCGCGCCTCGAACGAAAGTTCCCGTCTCTCGGACTCGGAAAGAGATTCGCTTCTCGCGTCTCACCTCCCGTTCGAGAGTCCGCGACAGCCGTGAGGTCCCCGTCGGCGGCGGCGGAGTCGCGCGGAGCACCTCTGTATCCAGAGTAAACGCGGTATACGCGGGAAATTACACGTTAGATCGAAGTTTCACGGGCGTGCAGTAAGATGGAACCGAAAACTCGATCCGAAAGAGAAAACTTCCTCGAGAGAGAAAAGCCGAGGAAGAGCGCGCGAGACGTTATTATTCTCTGTAATTTTTCTAGTTACTCTTAATCCTTTCTCCCGAATCACGGCGAATCTCGGTTGAAGCCACATGAATTATATACATTCCTTGCGCGAGCACATTCGCGCGATTCAGATACAGATGAAGTAAGGGGGTTGAGAACTTTTCTCTTCAATTTCCTTCGTATTAATTAGAAAATAGCATTATTTCGCCAGCTAGCTAGATTCTGCGAGTGTAAATTAGTATAAATGTAACGTAGTAATAAATGCGACGCTTAATTAATTTTGTAAATATAATCGCTTGAAAGCCAGTGTATAAAAAGTACTGTTACGTTATTATATTATTATCATTATTGTATTATAATACGGATATTATAAAAGATACTGTGCGTTACACACATTGTTATATAGATATATTACCCTTACACACCTTCGGGTCATTCGTTTCATGCGCGTCTCTTTTCTTTGCAATAATATAGTAGCATTTGGCCGAATAATAATTTCTATCTAATTTTTTAATACACATCTTTATAAATATTTTTTAAAGATGTTAAAGTAAATATGTATAAGAATCATTTATCCCTCCGTAGCTTCTGTTTTTTTTTTTCTAATATTAACAATACAACATGTGTTTGACACAACACACGACCGATATAGGTAATTCGAAATTAAACGCATATTTCATTCTCTTGATAATTCCTGATTTCGTCGTTGATGACGCTCAACGAGAAATATGCCATACGCGTACAAAGAAATATGACAGGCGGCATTATTAATGTTAGTATTAAATGTTTATTATCACTTCGTTATTTCCGACGAAAAATAATTACGCCGCTATCGCGGAGCGCTGAACCCCCCCACGGTTTGTTCTCGTCGGTATACTGATATTTTATTACATTTGTGCTTCTTTCGCAAGAGACACACGCTTTTCACCACGTCCTCGGAAATACGTAAATAAACATTGATACAGCTGATTTATCTAATTTGGACGTAATGACATTCCGAATGCAGCAGCCAGCTATTTTATATTAAAGAAATGTAGAATCAATATATGCCATTATGTTAATAATGAACATAAATAACATGCGAAAAACTGCAAAATCGTTGAGACGTGAGTAAGCTTGTTTAAAATGGAACGAACACCAATAAATAAAATAAAATGAATAAAATAAAATCCATTGGATTACCGCATGCAAAATGTCGCTTTTACATCGCTTTTATATAATTTTTAGGTAATTGTCAAAGCAAGTAAGACACATATACTCGAAAAAATTCATTAACTTTTCAGCATTTTTTTTTTTAGAAAACGTTTCTCACAATCGAACATGTCGCGAAAGTTAACAGTAAGAATAATAGCTATTGAAATATTTTTTTCTATTGAAATAGAAGAAGAAACCGAACGCGCGTGCTCCTATTGGCCCAATCTTTGCACGTCGAAATTTCACTGCGTCAATTTGTACGCCCGGTAATTCAAACGTTGACAATGAGACGCAATTAACGATCGCGACGGACGCACCGCGAGTCAGTAGCGGTGGGAAGGAACGAAGGCGTAGGAAAGTCCTCGCCAGGAGGATTTACCGCCCCACGTAGCGGGCGAGGGAAGTTGGGGACGGGGTAGTCGTCGTTACCCGGAGGCTAATTCCTGCAAATATTTGCCGGGCAAGGATATAGGCGTGGGCGAGACGCGAGAGACGGGGAAAGGGTGTGGAAGGCAGCGTGGATATAGGCGCAGGATTTCAGTCAACACGACAGGATGAGAACGAGAACGAGGACGAGGAGGACACCGACGACGCCGCCGCCACCGTCACTGCCCCGCCGTCGCTGCCGTCGCCGCCGCCGACGACGACGACGACGACGACGACGACGACGACGATGACGATGACGACGTCGTCAGCCGCGGTGGCAGAATGCGGCGCCACGGCGAATTTCTAATCAGATTAGCGCGGATTAGCAAAGTTCGTTTGTTCTAATGAAATTCGTCTAAATTAACGTCGAGTGGAGAAAGAGAGATAGAGGTAGGGAGAGGGAGGGAGGGGGGGGAGGGAGGGTGAGAGAACAGGGGTACTGAGGACGGTCACGCGACTCTGTTTCTCTGTGTGCCTCCGACCATAGGCGCCGAACTTTCGAAATTTCATAAATGCTTTACTATATCCGGTTATAACGAAACTCTTCTTCCGTTCACCGAATAATTTCTTTTGTGGTGTACAAGTACGACAATTTTATGTTCCTAATGGCAGGATCCGCGATGATAATTAACAGTATGTGTATATTAATAATTTCGAATTAATTCATTCTCTTTTCATTTTAAACGGAAAAATATAACAGGATAAACTACTTTTATTCGACCAATGGAGTAGTATATGATTATCTCACGATGTACAAAATGTTAGTATGCTTCGAAACAATGATGTAGTTGTAATATCAAATTACATTTAACCCAGAAATATAGTCACTTATAGCGATTGACAGAAAAAAAGAGGTTTTTTTTTCTTTATTAATAAAAAATGCAAAAATCCATATCTATTTTATCTTCATATATACTCTGTTTACAAAATTGAGAGTATCTAAATTTATATATAATAGATAATTAAAAAATTAGATATTAATACATCGTCGAATAGTCAATAATTACAATGTGTAGTTAATAACAGTGACTTTTAATTGAAATGTATAAATCATCCCAGGTGATTACATTTACGCAATAAAAAACTAGGTGACTATTCTCGGCTTATACATATAAAACTAAAAAAATATACTACTCTCCCCCCCTCTCTCTCTCTCTCTCTCTCTCTCTCTCTCTCTCTCTCTCTCTTG
>NW_017280561.1:878160-947291 GCF_001594065.2 Cyphomyrmex costatus | reverse complement strand
CTCTCTCTCTCTCTCTCTCTCTCTCTCTCTCTCTCTCTGTTGTGATTTCTTTAGAAAAAATATTAGAATAAAGATATTCGTAACAAGATCTTACATATTCGTTTCTTTAAATATTATGTTGATATTAGAAGGTAGTTTTCGCTGATTGCCTTCTCTGAATCAATTTGTAATAAATATTATAATTATGGTGTAGTACATTTAATCATAGTTCGTATTTACTATTTGGTAATAATATTCAGCACCTCTCTCTTCTCTACCTGTTTTCCTCCAATTTTCTCTTTATCCGTTTTTAGTCGCGCGTCACCGCCGAATCACACAGACTCTGGCCGACCCTTTTTTCCGCGTCGAGTCCTCTCGGCGAGTCTCGATAAACCGGGACGCACGCAAAATGAGCGGAACGAGTGCGCTTTCTTTGATTTCACGCTAATCATATTTGTCCGGGCGATCTCCCGATGTTGTCACGGTACTACAGCTAATTCGGTGTCTTTCATGTTTCGGCCGGGATAAAAAGATGAGAAAAAAGCAGATAATAATGGACCCGCGCGCGCGGGAATAAAGTAATAAATCGCGCAGATACATTATCCACCGTCGCCGTCGTCGCCCCCGTCGGGAATTCCCTCTCTGCCGCCGATCTCGCTATCATCGTGTTATACTAACTAATCCAATGCTTTTATCCTCGTCCAGAAAATAACAATCGACCACGTCAGAAATAAAAAGATAAATTATACAAGTACACAATATGACGTATTTATATTATCCGGCGCAAAGTATGTTCCGCTGTGATCTCGCGTGCATTCATTAACTCGATGCTCTCGGTTCCACTCTCGCAAAAAATTGCTCCATGCACACACGATACATCAGAGAAATATGCACGTATAGTATACCATATGTATATACATTCGTATTTATTGTATAAAAAATTAAATTAATATATATAAATTCTCGCACTCTCGTGAACTGGAATTTGTACTTCCGTTCTTATTTAAGCGACGGCTGAAATAAAAACGTCTCATTTTGCAGTTCGGAGACAAGGGGGAGGAATAAATTATGTTCTTCATTCGATGTACAGTCTTGCAAAATGCGCCCTGCATATAATACACTAAACGGGGATTGCGAGAGTAAGAGGGAAGGCGCGAATACATGGCGCGAAATTGCGCGAAAGCAAAAGAGAAGAGGAGGAGAGGTAGAGATTGGTGGTCCCGTCACCGCGTGTTAATTGTCATACAAACGCGCGGCGTTTCTCTCTCGCAAAAACGCATCGTCGAGAAAGACGAGCTTGCGCGTGCGGTCCGGCAAATGCACACACATGCTCTCACACGCCCGAATTCACGGCCAGGTTGTGGCTGCGAAACAACAAGCGCCATCATATCACTCATTTGTTAGAGTTAGAACGACACGAAAAGCAAAATTTTTCAGAAAATAAATTTCAATATATAATATATAAATCATTCAAATGTGTATATTTTGCAATATTATTTTTGAAATTTAATTTTGGTGTATTAACTGATTAGAGAGAAATAAAAGTATTCGTTTAACTCGCCGTCTGCAACTTTTATCAATAATAAACGATTTATTATATTTTTATTCTCTCCATAATCTGGATCCAATCTACGTTTTTTTTTATGAGCCAAAGTTTTCTATTCTAGACTTTCAAAAAATAGAAAAAATTCAAGATTAATTTTCGATATCTTTATTAGATTACCAAAATAGTTTTTTTAATATTTAAATAAAACCTTTATTAAATAAAAATTGAAATTTGAGGAAGAAATTAGGAAATAAAATTGTAGAAAGAAGGAAGAAAGAAGGGAGGAAGAAATTTCGAAATAAAATTGTACCGAAAAATATAAATTGCAGATGGAGGGTTGAAGTAAAGGGAAGGTTAAAATTTTTTAAAGGGTTGTTAAGAAAATTTCACTGCACTATTTTAATTATTGACATGTAATATGACAAGATCGTTACAATTTTATGTAAGTGATGGTGATCTTTATAATATTATAATATTTAATATGTCCTAGTTACATGTAATCGAACATTTATAAGGTTACTATTAAGATTATAAATATGGTTATTATATGGCTGAAGATGACTAATCGTAAGTTAAATCGAAAC
The DNA here is from genome assembly GCF_001594065.2 of Cyphomyrmex costatus. Classification (NCBI taxonomy): domain Eukaryota; kingdom Metazoa; phylum Arthropoda; class Insecta; order Hymenoptera; family Formicidae; genus Cyphomyrmex; species Cyphomyrmex costatus. The sequence goes on along the minus strand of NW_017280561.1, from coordinate 945,182 downwards.
GTTCCATGATTATTAATATGAATCGTTGATAATTTATTGATAATTTATTGATATGTAATAAAAGCTTTTTCATTTTATCATCTTAATATAGCTCATTTTAATTTTGACCTGGGGTTTTATCCATTCGACTTTATTTGCATTGCATTGTACGAGCAAGAAATTATCAAATAATTTTCAACTTTTAAAGTTTTTTTATTTCTTTCTTGATGTTTCCATTTTTTCTAAAAGCAACTAAAAAATGACAATTTTGGAGTTTTGTCGTTGTAGCAAATGAGAGACATGTTAACTGTGCTCTCTTTCCATATACAATTAGATATTAAAAAACCAATAGTAATTTCATTAATTAGATTTTTAGTCTCCATGTATATCAAAATATAAATCAATTAATTTCTGTAGTTAGTTTCAAAATAAACACAACGTTTATATTAATATATACACGTAATAAATAATACTTTTGTTATATCATTTATGTAAATAATAAACTGAATTTAAGTCAAACTTAATAAATTTTTTAAATTAAATTGTTTAACTATATTGTTTTGGTTAAATTAATATGTACTATATTTGGTAGAAACAATGGTGACCTATAGAAATAATTAAAAATAACTCAAATGAAGCATAAATTTGATATTATGAATTTAACAGCGTACAAAAAATTATTATTATGTTGAAATGTTGAAAAATGTAAAATATTGAATTTTTCGAAGGACGGTAAAAATTATAAATGTGTGTGTGTGTGTGTTATGTGTGTGTGTGTTGAACGATGCTATTTTATTTTAAGATTCGACTGAAGAATAAAAAAGATCTGGTTTTCCTTTCCAGAAATCTGCTGATGCGTTAACCAAAGATAAAACGGTTTCCGTTTGATTTATTTTGTTAGCATTAATTCAAAACATACGACATTTTAATAGCTTTAACAGCTTTAATAGTTCAATAAGTAAAAGATACATTCTATAATCATTCAAGAATTTCAATTTTTATTTTTGAGATAGCCTTCTTTTTGTAATGCAATTTCGAATGCGCCGCGTGCGAAGTCTCATCGACAATCCGCTATTTTATTCAGCGATTTGATGTTTAAACTATCGCATTGACACCACACGTACACGTCGTATACGCGTACGCGCACACGCGTGAACACACAAGTGAGTGCAAAACGGCGGCGAGCACGAACCCTTCCTCGCGCCCGAATAAATAGATTTATTTATTTACGATAAATTGATGCCGACCGCTCTCGCATTGCCAAGAGAGACAGATTGATAGAGACGTGAGAAAGAGAGGAGATACAGCTGCAAGAACGGGAGAGAAATGTTTATTTAGGGACTAGTGATGGCACCGATACTCTTTCGAAATCAAAATTCAACTAAAGGATGAAGGAGTAAAGTCCAAAAAAAAAAAAAATCGAAAGAAATAGACAGTATAATCTCTTTTTGTTTGTAATTTTAAATAAATATTTAAGCCTCTTTTTAACGATCATTAAAATGCTCAGCATAAAAATTTTTTAAAAACCAAGAGATTTATCAACGAAATTCATTCATGTGAATTTTATGGTAACCTTTAATCTAACTCTTTATGGTAACTTTTAATCTTTAGGTAACCGCACATATTGTGAACAACGAGGCTCAAGGATATAATTTTACATTGGTTACATTTCTTTTTGCAAAAATGTATTATCCATCTTACAGTATTCTTGTGTAAAGAAAATATCCAGACGTCATTCGTTCGACGTATGTATCTGCAACGCGATATCTTTGAAAATGCTCGTTTTGTTCGAATATCACAGGCAGCTAGGTGTTGCGCCGAGGCGTTGCCATCACTGGGATTGTAATTCGCGCGCGCGAATCCGATTGTTTCACATTTACATAGCCGGAGTTGTCTGTTGACGCGCGTTCCGTTATTGGCCGGCGTCATTATCGCTTAACGAATCGTCCAGCGCGGCGACCGACGACGCTTTTCGGCATCCGGCTTTATTTGCGCGCTCGTTGCATTCGCATCCGTAGTTAGGGACGCTTTACGATACCCGTACGATGTTATCGGATATATTGTTAGTAGAGTCGATATGCCGAATCGCTTCATACGCCAAAACGATTATTATCCGGATTGGAGAAGGTGGCCAATAGGAATTTTAATCAGTTTACAATTTTAATCATTTTAACTTCACTTAATACACATGACGATTTTCCGGTCCTTCACTACACACAATTGGACCGTTCGTGCCATCTGAATTAATATTTATCACTTTTACACTTTTGTTTATAAAAGTACACAGAAAAGTTTATAAATATACAAAAACTATTAAATAATTCTTAAATGTATTCTTCAATATCTTTAAATAGTATTATGTAAGGTTAATATAATATAAAAAAAGCCAGTTTGTCTGAATTGGAAATTGTAAAAATTTACACAAAAATATTATTAGTACCCATCCTGATCATAATTAAATGAATCTTCTTCATTTAACTGTGTTGAATATTTCTCGGTTGATTTTTACTTATTGTTCGAAGAAAAAGTGCACAGGATACAAATGACTCAATCGTGTTAAGAGTTAATCATATTATAATAACGACGATACAATTCAAGAATTTCTATTAATCTGTGTGCCAAGAAGATTGTTAAAATTTTAAGAATAGGAAATTTCCCTTTGTTTTGATAAGCGTCAAAGTTTTGTAACGAATAATCGTGAGAAAAATTGATTTATAATTGGTGCATACATTACAAATAATAGTAATCTTTTTGAGAATTTCTCTCTGAGAAAAATTAAGCATCAAAGTAAATTCATATGAATCGTCATACATATATAGACTACGAGTACGCTATGTACACATCTTTCTTGCGTTTGTCCTTAGAGGGTGTTCCCTGAGATAGCAAAAAGAACGCCTTTTTCTTTCTTTTCTTCGTTCCCGGCTGTTTCTGGCGCGCGCTTTTCAGTCTTGTTGCACTTTTCTCGATGCCACAGGTAGTCACATCGCTATAGAAAAGCGAGCGCCAAAACGCGTGTGTGTTTATGTCTGTTTACAACGCGTTGTTATCGAGTCGATAAATTATATATTAACAACAATAGCACTTTTTCTCTCCTACCGTTAATATAGTAATGATCCAGCTAATGGAGGAGAAAAGAGTTCGATGGAAAAGTACTGTTTCATTAGCTAAAATTGCATAGGATAATATATCGTTAACGAGCATATTTTATAATACGTATTTTTAAAACAGCAGTAATTATATAAAACACTAAATTTTAATTGGTTATTAAAAAGACCGTGTATTTAATTCGCTACAATGTAGAAATTATGAGAACATGACGGCGCGGAACAATTATCATTATCACATAATTATTAATGAATAATTATCAAGTGGAATAATTAGAGCAAATTAGATCTATCTTTTTTATTGCATTCTGATGGAAGCCTAAACATTAACGTGGGCAATTAGAATTAATCTCACATTTCCGTTACGATAATGGTCTAAGGTTCCTTTCGCGATCTCTCACACGTCACGTACAAATTGCTAAATATTAAATAAATATATTATCGGGGACAGATCGTGTGAGTATGTTTCGTTTAATATAAAATGTAAATTATGCGAATGTGATGGCGTAGAATAATTATTTATATGCTATTATGAAGAACTAATTAGATTCCTTGTTGCTCCAACAGAAATCTAGAGTTACGCAGTTCATTATAATTATAATTTTTCATCATATAATATCCCCCTCTCTTTATTATATTAAAGTATTATTAACAATGCTACCAAAAAAATATAATTCCATATTCTCATATTTGCTACAATGCATCGTTAAATTAAATAGCTTGAAACTTTGCTTTCCATAATTTTCCGCTCTTCTCTAATTACTAAATCGTCTTAATCCTAATACTAAAAATCAATTAATATTAATCTTTGCAGTTTGGAAAACCACTGTATAGTGACGCTGAAATAGTGTATTCACATCATGAGACAAGGGAAAAATACAATAAATTATGATAAATCAGATTTAAAAAAAAAAAGAAAAACAGACCTGGACCATCTTCGCTCTCCAAAGGTTAACTGAATATATGATTGATTATTTAAAACGTGTTGAAATTTAATATTAAGGCAGAGAAAAATTTTCTCAATCAAATCTTGAAATTTTTGATTAAAAAAAAAAACAGAAAGAATATTAATGTGCGCCATAGTCACGTCTAGAGTTACCATCTGTCCAGTTTTTTTATTCAGACCGTTAAGATTTCAAGAGTCTTATCCGATGTCAGGTTGATAAGTTAAATGCGCGTTAAGTTCAGTTTTTAATTATATTCAATTAATAACATAAAATTTATATGATGAAAGAAAATTTGTAAACAGATTTTGCGGTTTTCAACGATATTCCCTATTTTAAGTGTCTACTATAATCCTAGAGTTATATATATCATAAATTTTGTTTCGCTTATTACAATACTTTAATTACTTAACGTAACATTTCCTCATTTTTATTCAAAAAATATATTTCGTTTTACAAATGTTAAATGTTTTTTTTTTTTATTTTAATATATGGTAAACGTACATTAAAAATTTTAACAAAATATTTATAAGGAATGTTGAATGCCATGTGTGTAATACAGAATTTAATTTGATGGTATTCAATAATAACATGTATTTTACATTAAATAATATCTACTAATTTATTATTTTATTCAACCAAATTGTGTTTTTAAAATCGCTTGGAAAATAATATCGTGCGCGCGCGCGTAATTTTTTTATTCGCATTTAATCAAGTTTTATAATTACTGTTTCTATCCGGTTTTAGATTTTGATACCAAAGAGGGAATGTCGGGTAATTTAGACTTTTGGATGTGGCGATCCTAGTCGCGTTGGTTCCTGACATAGTAAATTTTTTATTCGACCCCGATATCAATCGCGGACATGCGAAAAGGTTGTCATTATTGTGACGGCGTGTGAGGGACTAAATAGTTTACGAGCGATGCGCACCGATTAGCGTTTCCTTCCGTCTCGCGCTATCTCGCGCAACTGATAATAATGACGCCGCCGTGCCGCCGCCGCCGCCGCCGCCACGTGTGCACAATTCGCGATACGTGTGAGAACTGATGAGCAAAACAACCCCGGTCGCTGCGCTGTTATTGCCAGGGACGGATCTGGAAACATTTTCCTGTTTAACGCGAAAATTCACATAAAGATCGGCGAAATTGAAACTGTGAGCCGATTTGAAAATCTTCCTCCAATTATTTCTCGTTCGGTTTTCCTCAATTAAAGCATTTTATTCCGCATTCGTTCCCGTCTATTCTCTCTCCGGATACACTTCGTGTATATTTATTAAAACGTTAAAAGCGAAAATATCAATATCGGAAAGTGTTGGTCGCACTTCCACGGTTCATGCCGGTCGGGCGAACCATTTCGGACTGTAAAATGCAGCACGCGAGGACTCTCTCCTGGCAACCTGTGGCGCCGTTTCGAGCAAAACGAAGAGCGAAACGAACCACCCTTCCTGCCGAGGGAAGGGGGGAGAACCCGGCAGCACGGGGTGGAAAGAGGACGACCGGGGCGAAGGGAGTGACGTTGTAAACGCCGAGCGTTCCGTGAATGTAATAACGCGACGCGGGTTTTTCGTCGCCTCGAATTTGAGGATTCGTGCTCGAGGGATAGAAAGGATCTAGGACTTGTCAACGCTTTCCATTTGACTCGATGTCAGAGATTTACCACTTTTTTCCCGGCGAATTTATTCCGTTATCCGCGCGTTTTGCGCGTTTATTAATCACTCTGTAAAAACATCACGTGGTAAAATTACAATAATTATAGTGGATAATATTGGTCGAACTCACTATTAAAGATGTATATTTATACATGTAATTAAAGAGTTACATCTTGCAAACAAAATTTGTTTACTTTATAGTAGTTAAACAGTTTGCAAGAAAAAGTAATTCTACAATTAAATTTAAATTATATAATACTTATTATATAAAAATTTGTACATTTACATAAAAACTATAAAATATACGTACTCGTAATTTTCTATTTAATATAAAAATATATTTACAAAATTAGAGATAAAGGTACTAATTTTTGTAAAAACGCGCAATTTTACATATTCCCACTATATAAATTGTGTAATTTTTACATATATTATTTACGTATTTTAGTAATTTTACATATACTCTAACAATGCATATCGCGTAATTGAAAATTCCCCATTTCCTCTTCTTTTCGGAGAATCGTAGAATATAACATCGACTTCTTTTCGCTGCAGGCAAGAAAGTCGAATTAACATAACATTAATTATTTTAATATTGTAGTTTTTTGCACGAGTTACGAAATGAGGAAAAAAAAAGGAGATATCAGCGAGGATAAATTTTTATGCGGCTGTGCAGAGGGGTCGATTAAAATTGAAGGAATAAAACCGCGGCGTTCTGTATAAAACCACTACTATTCTTTGCAACAATAGCAGTATTACGTCCATGTAATCTGTACTTCATACGCGACGGCCAGGAGGCTTCTTCAAAAAAGAACACGTTCTTCTTCTCGGGCATGGTCATTTTTATGCCGTTAATAAAATATTCTCTTTTATTCCCTTCCTTCGTCGATGTAAATCTTTCTTCTCGCATTTATTCTGCCTTTTCACGTGCTTGTAATTCCCCGCATCGACCGATGGGAAAATTGTAGTACCCCGGTGTCTGGTCCCTTTTGTTCTACAGTCCTACAGTTGATTATTCGAGAATTGTTAATGCGTTATCTATATTTATAAAAAAAAAAAGCTTCGAACACAATTCGAAAGGTAAAGATTCAATTTCCTTTATTTTCAAATAAAGAAACGCTATTCGGAAAAGTTTATCTTTTTGACAGAATCCGATTCATTCCTGCTGTTCTTTTTTTTTTTGTCGACGATACGCAACGTCACATCTGCAGTTCTATTTTTCAAAATGCGCCAGGTTTAAATTTCCAATCGCTCGTTCCTTGGCGACGACGTAGTAAATTATTAAAATTGTGTAAATTAAGATCACGCTCTGTTTCACGTCCGTGCGAAGTTCCGAATTTTGTCGAACTTACGGATTGTCTCTCACGAACTTTCCTTATCTCTGTGTTCGATTTAACAGGAATCTTACGAGACTGGCGGGACTACGATGAACGTCCCGCCCGACTATCGACCCATCTATTCTTAACTAATCGTTCTTCGCGGCACTCCGAATCGCGGCTCGCGGACAATTCCGACGTTCAGAGACGACGAGAGGAAAGTTTCAAGGTGAGCGTCAACGGCAAGTTCGTATATTTGTATTCAAGCTGCAAGAACCGCGCTCTTCCTTTTCTTCCTTCCCTTCCTCTTCGTCCTCCGATCCTCCGAATACCCACCGTTTCCCTCCTTCTTCAGCCCTCCCGTCGAGAGAACAAGGCTCCTCATCGGTATAAATACTTCGCACTGTGTATTATTTCAATAGAGTTGAGTGGCCCCTCTCGATTCGGTCGAAATTACCCCGTAATCCAAATCGACGACGACTTCACGGGCACCGTCCTTGTACCATAAGAGTACAAAGACCTCCACTGCAAAGCAATCGCGGTCGTTTTAACATTCACAGTTTTGCGAATTTAAGCGATTATTTTTTTACGATTACCCCTATAAATTGTAATCAATTCCGGAAAACCTATAACAAACGAAATTGTACTATACTAATGGAATTAACGCGAATCGGATTCCAGATAAAATCATTAAAGATCTGGTAAATTATTGAAGGCCGGATGTAAGAATGTCCGAAAACGAATTGTCCTATTCATTATAGTTATTGTAAATTTTCAAGAATCGCATTTATGCAATTTTACTTCTGGTGCATCATAATAAATGACATTTACACGAAAGCGATGTAGAGTTCTTTGAATAAGTAAATACAAATAAACGAAGGAGGTCATACAAAGTGGATCTTGACACATAAAATAATATTTTTATGCAAGTCTCATAATTTTTACACACACAGTTCAAGATTACTTTTTAAATTTACAATTTTTAATGTATTGCTGTTAATAAATTTTAATAAATGTTGTCAATGTGTCCACATCCCGAGCTGTAAAGCTCCGAGTATCGAGTGATTATTATACTAATCGATAGCAGCCGTCTGGGAGATTTCTTCATGAAAGAGAAATTAATTTAAGTTAATTTATTAAGTTAAGAAATTATCTTAGATTTTAATCCCGCGAGAGAGTGTCTCCGTATTATTAGATGAGTCCTTCATTCTAAAGCGACGTAAGTCACATTTTGCATATCATATAAAAATAGACACAAATTTAATAAATTGTCATTATGACTGTATCTTATTTAATTTAAGTTTAATGCCTTTTCGCGCAAACTGATTTGCGCCACTTTGAAAATAAATGGCCCGTGATAAATTTCGTATAAGATTAATTTCTGGCCTAGATCAAAGACCTTATTAGACTGCGGACTCATATTATTTTCACACGCAAAATCAACAGACCGAACGTCAGATGAATGAATTAAAAATCGCCGTCATAACATCTCGGTCTCGGCCTGTAATTAAAGTTATCATTCTTAAATCAAGGGATGAATTAAATTTTCCAAGAATGAAGAAACTTCCATGTGTATTTTTATGAAATATATGTGATGACTAAAATATTATTATTGGAGATTATATTATGAGGAGAGAAGATTATAATCACATGCAGAGAGTGAATAATTTCTCTTGTTGAAATGTACATTCCTGCTGAATCTATTTCGGGAAAATATACGCGTTTGTTTAGTCGATTCACTTCTTTTTGTCAAAAAATAAATATACAGAATTTTCAAAATAACTGAAATAACTACTCAAAATTGATGTATTATTTTTTTTTCCACAGAGATAGAAATTTTTCTAATTTATCTCCGCGCACATTACAATGAGATAGTCTAATAATTTTCTTAACTAACGAGATACAAGAGATCGATAGATAGATAGTGTGTGTGTGTGTGTGTGTGTGTGTGTGTGTGTGTGTGTGTGTGTGAGAGAGAGAGAGAGAGAGAGAGAAATAGAGAAACAGTAGGATTCCCGACGAATTTCGAGAGCCGTGATCTATCGCACCAATAGATTGTCCTTCCGTAGTTTAATATATAAGGAATGGATTATCCCCTGAATAATGTTCCAGGCTGCAGTAAGCCGCAGCGCGCGGCCTAACGCGGCGCAGAGACACACACTCGTGCGTGCGTGCGTGCGTGCGTGCATGCGTGCGTAGTGGCTCATGCACGATGCAGTTTCGGGGCGTGTTCGGCGAACAGGGTTAGGAATAGGGGATGGAAATGCCGAGAAAGAGAACGAGGGAGAGAGAGAGAGACAGAGAAGGCTAGCGCGATGTTAGCTCGCACGTATGTAGATAGAGTGCTGAACTATGTATTAGAGTCGTGTACCTTCCGCGCGTAGATATACCGGGGTTTGTATAGTGCAAGATTTGCCGTCGGCGGCGGCCGACGACCGACCGGCGGCGCAACTGGAAATCCTGCACAACGGGTGCTCCCGAAATCCGCGCGTTTTCGATCACATCGAAAGCGGATGCTTTACGAGGTCCCCCCGTTGCAGCAAACGCGAGCGAGAGCGCGTATACAGAGTGCATCAGGATTAAACGACACCTCTCGCTTACGGCGCGCGACGATTCTAATAAATTTCACCGCGGGATTTCTCGTCTCGATCGTCCCTGTGCAAACATATCGCGCGTACATGCTATACGCACGTCGATAAATATCGTGGACTCGCGCACTTCTCCTCCCCCCCGGGTTTGTCCTACAATAGCGTTAGCCGAGGGAAAGGGGAGCGGGATAGGGTCCTCGCTTGTTTAGCAGTTTGTTTAAGGTAGATCCCTCTTCGGCTTTGCAGCCCTTTATCCACTTGCGCTCCACCGTGGTTTCTCTCGCAGATTGCCGCCAGTTTTCCAAATTGTTGTACATTCTGTCGATTTTTCCATATTTCATAAATCCTATCGCTTTTTTAATCTTACACTTCTCACAGGTTTGAATTTTAATTTCCTACACTGAAAGAAAAATTAAATGGTTACAGTTATAATGTAACAATAATTTATAATCATGTCGCTGCCAATTATATATATATATATATATTACAATATTGTAAATATAATTATTATTACTAATATTTAATAGTACTATAAAAATACATTTTCCAATCATAATTATTTTATCGTAAAATTATGTTCATAAATACCAAATATTTTTCTCTCAGTGTATAATTTCTATTATATTTTTTCAAAAATTTCTAAAGAAAATAGAAACTGCGTAAGAAAGAAGTTTTAGCAGTAATAACGATAAAAGTGAAGCTCCTACAACCATAATTATTTTTACCATGCAATCTACCTTAATTCTAATCACAAATACCTGAATAATCTTTTTTCTCGTAAAAAAAATCTATAAAAAATTAAAACTGTAGAAAATTTTCTTTTGCTACATTTATATTTGCATACTTTTCTTAATTCTCACTTATTGTTAGATTCGCGCTCTGTCTGAAGGGAGTGAAAGGAATCGCGTAAAAACGAAAGGCGAAAGCAAAGAGATCACTCGAGAAACGGGCGAGAGAGCGAAAAAGGCGTACGACCTCGTAAACCTTAAATTTACGAAGTGATATACACACACCAAACATCCGGCAGACATTTAAACTCCGGTTTCGTTAAACTCAACAATAACGCGCGCATCGGCTATTTTGAGGCACGTCCGCGGTTCTCCGGACGCGTTGCTTCGCACGCGTCGTCCCATTATAACATTGTCAGGAAATCTTTCATTTTTCAATATACCTCATACTTGTGGTGTTTTATTAAGATTTTATCGAGAGTATCGTGAGAGAAACTCGCGCTATCTCAAAGATCTACATTACTTTCTTGATTTTTACAAAAAAGAAGAAAAACTTACGTTATAGAATCTCACCAAGGAAAATACGGATCGGAATTAAATATTGAATTATTTAACGCCAAGGTAATAATAATACCTTTACGCGTGATTGAATACCCGCTAATCGTAATAACGTACACGCTGATTATATCGGGAGTAAAAATTGCAATACACGCCTCCCTCGTTCCCCTCGCGCACTACAGACTACAATAGAGAATCGCCTGCGGATCTAGTTCATAAATTATTCCCCCATGATTCTCCCCGTGATTAGATGCACCGTCGAAAGCAGACACGCATCGACGCAGAATACCGTATACGAAAGGAAGATCCGATCGATAACGCGGTGTGGTGCTCTCGCCGCGATTCGATAAGATTCAACACGATGACATTGGCGCGCAAGTTCGGGACCTTCGACCTCGCGACCAATCTCGGCGCGACACGTGCATCCTGTCCAATTCGAGTACTCGTGGGCAATTAACGATTCTAATTCGGACCGATTAAAAGCGGGACGTACATAGCCGGATTACGATATCGGCCGCGCGATTTAATTTAGCGCGGCCCGCCGCCGCCGCCGTCGCCGCCGGCGCGATTGAATCCGAATGAATTCCGGGTGCGACTTGATTGGATTAATGCGCCCGATTAATTCGACGAAAACTAATTCGCCGCAGCCGAGCATACCCGAATCGTCCCCGCGTAATAGGATCCTCGCGGCGGGCCGATCGATAAAGAAGCTCCTAGACGACACGGTGTTTACACTAATTGCGAACAGAAAAATTTTGTAGTATTTTGTAATTATAATTGCATGGTACAATTCTCATTTATTACTCTATAATATTAATAATAATAATTAAATTATGATAATTGCAACCATTTTCTAATAGTTAAAACAACTATATTTATAGTATTTTTTAGAGTCAACTGTATATTCTTTTTATATAGAGTTATATATATATTATTGTTAACATTCAGGCAACAATAATTATAAAAATAAAACTTTTAGCTATAAAGTTTTATCATACAATTATAGTTACAAATATCAAGTATTTGCACTGAGAGAAAAGTTTTTGGTATTCGTGACTATAATTATAATTGCGTGGCAACATATTATGGGTGACAACTCCATTATTATAGTTGTTACCACACACTGCAATAAAAAAAAGTAATAATAATTATATTTATAATTTTATAAAAACCTAAAAAATATATGGTTCTTCTCGAAAACGATTGTAATTTATAGCAGTAATAACTATAGAAGTATATAAAGCTTCTAGCCATAATAATTTCATTAATTACAATGCAATTATTATCACAAATACGAAAAACCTTCCTCTCACTGTCGGTGTGTCTTCTCGCTAAGAGAATTAACGAATCGAACGATTAAAAATTTTACGTGCTATACTATTCGGTAAGACGACGAAATTGATTTGGGAAGATTACGGAGCAAGATTTCAACGCGATAAAGCAATCGAGATTAATTATTCGTCAAGTTCACAATATCGCGCTATTAATATCTAACGAGCCGAATTGCAATCATATAATGGACAACGACCAGGCATACGAAAGTTTCGATTTGCGGTTATCGTTCAGCAGAAAAAGGAGAGGAAAAAAAAACCAATGTCGCAAGAGAACGATTACATTTTCCTTGAATGGGTTAAGACAGCAAGTTGAACACCACCGCCGCCGTGCCGCGTGGAGGAGGTTTGTGTTTCTGGAAGGGTAATCGCGCGCGTGTGTGAGGACTATAGCGCCCGACGATGGTCGTCCACGTAGCGCGCGACTTGGCAAAGTGCTTTCCGAATTATTATACCCATTATTTGTTAGAATCGCAAAACTGCTCGGCTTCATTATTAATCCCGGTGAGACGAATGCATCTGTTCGTTCACAAGCCAGGGATGAGCAGGAGAGGGGCGGATTTCTAAATTCGGCCCCGAGGACGTTGCCCTTCTCACGTCGTCGGTAACATACACATACATATACACCGTATACATATTTTTTTAGAGAATGAAACGGGATGCGATTAAACGATCTGTCGAACGAGAGCGATTATTTTTCCAAGTGCGCTCCAGCACACAGAAACGCGCGGCGATGCGTGTTGTGTGCAGACAGGTATCATGCAACAAGTATCGCGCGCGTTCTCGCGATTCTCTATTCTACATTTCTCCGCTCAAGTGCGTTCGCAGCCTGTACTGTGACTTAAGTACCCGATTTCAATCCGAGTGCTTCGCAGAATATTACGTGAAACTCCTTATTAACCCTTTGGAGCTGACTGTGAGTCTCTCTCTCTATTGGACACATTCAATTATACTCGTATTTTCCCGAAGCTGACGGTGAGTCCATTAGATTCACTCAATCATTTATTATTCTTTATATTACACCTGCAAATTTTAATTGTTATTATTAAAATAAATTTAATATTCGTTCTTTTTTATACTCGTTTCCGGTTACATGAAATTTTGCATCTTTCGTTAGCAACTTGAGCTGCTTTCAGCGTCAGCAAAGATTTTTTTTATTGTTTCAGACTGTATAAAAATTCTTGTTTAAACTTTAACAATAAATTGTTACAATCACAGAAATCGCAACGTGTTTTTTTCGTTTATTTTTTTGTATTATCACTTTATATCTGTTTTGTCGATTTTTAATCTAAGATGCATACACCTGCAGTGATTTTCGTACATAGAAATTTTTATCGATCGAGTTTTCACATCTTCGACGCGGTTAACATTTACGTTTAGCCACAAGTTAACTACATCATGAAAAACCGGATCTTAGTATCAAAGATGCTCGATCCTGAAGTCCATAATGTTGCATATATACATAAAAAAATGAATAAGAAGTCTCTAAAGGCCGACGCAAGATATTGTTACGAATTATAATTTATTTTATATAATAATACAACAAATGGTTAGATACGTCAGCCATTGAATGGCAGATGTAAATACGAAGATACGGAAAATAATCTGTATAAATGCGGGCGCGAAAAAATTTCATAGAATGCGGGATTATGTATAAACGCACGCGCTTGCTTCTAGAATTTCATATAAAATTCACATTTTAATGCACTCTAAATTTATTTCGTAAGAATTCTCTCGCATCCCGCCATCGCGTACGTGCCCGTGGATGTGTACTGGGGAGGGGATCTTCAAGCACGACTTTCCTTCCTCTTTCAACGAAGGATCGAATCGGAATTATATGAGCGACTGAATAATTGATCGAGTTTCCTACATTCAGCTTAGAGTCGACCGGCCGGTTCTAATATTAGTCGTCGAGGGTGTTCTCTTATTCTCATTAAAGATCGCGGGGATACGTTCTACAGTTCTCTGCGCTCGGCTCGGCGTAGCGGGGAGAAGAGCGGGAAGAGGGACGAACATCCCGGTGCCCGCCCGAGAGTAGTCTAGACGATCTCGAGTAATTTCAGAATGGCGCGAGCGCGAGTGTTTCATTAATGCGCCGTCCGAGATATAAGGTTCAACAATATTTCTCTTTGTGATTCGCTCTCGCGAGAGAGATAGCGAGCCCCTCGCTCGTATCTCGGGGCAAACCCCGGATATTTCGCCGCTGCCGATCTCCTCCTCCCCCCCCCTACCCTTTCCTACCCGTTTCCCTCCCCGTCGGTTCTGCACTCCGCCCCGAATGTCCTCCCTATATCTTCTCCTTAAATGATAATTAAGCACCTTCCGTCTTGCCGAGAAATTTTATCTTCCTCCGATCGACACGCGCATTATGGTAGCGGTATAAATGCGCCGGGAAATAATTCTCTCCGTCGAAAAATTACATGTTATTCCGTGACAGCGACACTATCGTTAAGCGATCAGCGATCAATCGCGTTCCCGACACACCGCGGTTCTCGTTCCGAACGATCTATGTCTTGTGGTCGCAGAATAAACCGTACAAAAGCCGTGCACGCGTTCGTGATATTTCCATTAAATTTCTTAGTTTTACTTAAACTGCATCCAAATTAATTTACGACTCCTGCTTATTTCGGTACAATCGTTTCCGCCGCGAAATTTTTCCGTTTGTCGTCACGGCTGATTGAGATTACAGCGTTCCGTATACAAAAATTAACGTTTCGCCCGCGTCAGTCCTTATAAAGCAGAAGGGTCACTGTAATTACTGTCATTTTTATTATTACGTTGCACAATTACCGAGCACACCGGTTTGCCATCTGCACGCGACTCACGCATCCCCCCTCGCGTCGCGGTTCCTCACCGTCCTCGGAACCAAATGGATGAGAAAAAGTCATCCGGACTAATGCAATTAACTCTCAAGCTTTCGAGCGGGGAAGTAAGAAGGATAGGGCAAGGAAGGGGGGGAGAGGAACTCCTTTTTTTATTACGTAAATGTTTATATCAAGAGATAAACCGCTGAAGAAATTACGAGGCATTATTGTTGAATTTTTATATAATTCCTACAGTAAAGAAGTAGGTTCTAGCAATGCCCTGTGTTGCGTGACTGTAACAGATTTCCTAACCTAAATAATTTTCAACCTTAATGATTAATATTATATTTCAGTTCGCGAGGCAGAACGATGCTTTTTTTGCCAGACTTTTTCGTTTCAAACAAATGCAAAAACGCGTCGAATAAGCTTAATTTTATTGATTTTTGAATGGTTAAAGTTGGTAGCTAAATTGACGTAATCTAATTGTAAGTTAGAAACATGATTGCGAATAGCGTATGATACGGTATGGTATTAAAATGGAATAATTAATGCTAAAAAGTTGTAACTTAAAAAAAAATGATAACGTTAATTAATGCCTAGTAAGACATAATAATACCCAGTAATGTCTAGTAATGTCCACTATTGCTTGGTAATTTCTAATGATCCTCACAAGTAATGCCTCAAATAATTTCCTCAGCGGTTTACCCTTCGGTTTATATGGAACGTAATATACAAAATAATATGTAAAAATAAGACAAGAAATTAAAAATATTGTAAAGTACCGAATAATTTATTAATATAACAAATTTTACTAATGAAGACGAAAAGAGTATCGAACGTTCGATCACACAGAATTTTCTTCACCAGTGATCTTTTCTTATTCGTTATTGATACTCCGAAGTTTTTCGACAATCTCGTAGGATTTTCCCTTTACATTACTCAAAATTACTTTTTTTATAGTTTCATCTATCTTATTTATCTTACTCGCAGATATTATAACGAGGAACGACGGCGTGCGTTTGTTCTCTAGCAGTTCTGTGACATCCTATATGTATAATGCATTTCAAACGAGACGTGCATACCCGGTTAATCGGAAAACAAATTGGATAAAATATTCAATTGCGAACAGATATTGTTCTGTGTTCTACAGCAGACTCGTGAGGAGCGAGCGAGAAGCGAATTCTATTGATCTAATTTTGATTCAACGAGATTCGCTATCGACAAAAATAGACCGATTACAAATTTAGTTTCTTATCTCAATTAATAAATCAGTTGGCATTTCGTTCGGTGTGAAGCGAATCATGCGGTATATCTTCTTGTCAGAAATTTTATCTAATAAAATGCAATAGCGAGCTACGACTTTTATTCTGCAGGTGTTAACAAAAAATATATCGTCCTCTTATTTTAAAAGTGGCTCAATTTAAAAAAACATAATCTTCGAATTATTACTGTCCAAGTTATAATAAATATCAGTCTATTAATAATAAAAAAATAAACTAAAAAGATTTAATTCCATAAATAATAGTCATTAATTCAACATTTTTTTAAAGAATATAAAAAATGACGAAAAATAACATTTGAGCATGTTAAGAATCTTTTTATTTTGTCAATATTATTTGATTATATTATACAGTCAATCATCTTCTATCAAGATGAAAAACAATTTTTGCTCTTTTCTGGATAACTTAATTTTTCGAGTTATATATCATTTTTAAATAAGCACTGAGCATTTTTTATTGGAAATGAATGAATAAATCCGAAACTTCTGATCTGTCAATCAGAATTCCGGTTAATCTTAATTAGAATTACGATATATAATAAATAGATTTAAATCAGAAAATTCTGATTTGTTCATTTTTAATCAAAATTCCATTTAATACAAGACCTTTTTCCAATGAGAGATACATATATTTACTACTATTAATGTAATTTCTTCGGACCTGATATTATTGTTAGCTAATTCCGACAGAGAATTTATATCTTAATAGAATCTAATTCATCGTCATAATACTTAACAGTAAAGGACTCTCGTTAATACTATAATTATAAATTCCAATTAAACTTTCGCTGAGAAAATCCCGACTTAAAATGCCCTGGCCAATCCACGGCCAAACGACCGTAATTTTTTCTTTCGTCGGTCGCCGCATCCCCGTGTATTCAACGCATTCTCGCGCGAGCGCAATGATATTCGAGATTATTTTATCCACCGTTAAGCCATCTCGTCTTTTTTATCTTCTTGAAATGGCGCAACCGCGAACGCCGGCGACGTAAGATCGTTACGGCTTCCGGGGTGCTTTGGGGAGGATAATAACGAGTATCGTATCGCCGGCTCATTTTCCGTCTTGATTTACACCCCCTCCCCCGTGCGCGGCGTAGGATCGCGTTTTCCCGACTCGAGGCTCTTGCGGTCGAGGGAAGCCCTTTTCTCGCTCCTTATGTGTCTTCGAGGGGGCGGACGGAGGAGGCGGATTCGCGCGTAAATGACACCGCAAGGATCCGTGAGAAAATCCGCGCTGTTAGTCTTGCGCGTTAGTTCAAATCCTGAGGAACGAGCGGCATCAGAGTCACGTCGCGACGATCCTGTGTGCGAAATCAAAGTCGGCTTGTGGATTGGCCCCGATGTACGCCCTTCCAAAGAACGGGGACTTTTCATGAATTATTACACATGTTACGGCGCTCTGTGGAACAAACAACAAATTTATTTTTTCGCTAATTTTTAATTCATATTCTCCTTTTTCTCAACAAACATTTGATTTGATATGTAGAATTTCCAAAATATGTAATAAATATGCCAAAAAGTGTATGCCACTGAAAAAACTTTGCGAGAGACCTCCGCGAAATGTACGGTATTATTCATAAAGATATTTTATTATTTAAAATTGTTCGCGGTTTATTAACCGGTTTTTTTTGTCATTACAATTATTTCGCTCGTACCGTTCTTGCGACGCGCTCTCTCTTTCCTGAATTTTTTGGAGAGCTCGTCTCGGATTCTGAATAGCTCTCGCATCCACCTATCCGTGCGTCTATTTTTACTCGAGATGAAAAAATAATTTTTTTAGCCGCACACGCGTGTGCCTCTCTCTCTCTCTCTCTCTCTCTCTCTCTCTCTCTCTCTCTCTCTCTCTCTCTCTTTCCTCTCGCGCGCGTCTTTTTACGCGCGCGGCCGCGAGTTAATTTTCGGGCTCTTGAATAGTAAACAACGCGGCCAAACGACGACACTCGCATCGCAAGATTCGCGGTCATGCAGAAAAAAACGCGACGCTACGCTGGAGTTTTTATTAATGCTCTGTAAGCTTCGCGGGTAGAATTTTGAGACACGCTAATCCAATTTAGGCGACGTACATATCAAATATGAAAATTGACGATGTATTCCTCGCGACGTATTTATTTCGATAAAATATGTTGGAGATTCGATTTCCGTCAATTTCAAAATAGCTCGGCATCGCATATAACCGGTATAGAAATTATTATTATTATTATTACTATTTTATTGTGCATAAAGATTACAGAAAATTATGAAAAAAAGACAGACTATAGAAATATAGTATATACACAATTGGTGAGGCACCAGAAAGACTGCTGCTATTAAGCCTCCCAATAGACAAACGAATTAACGTATGGCGGAAAATACTAATTACAATTACAATGAAACGATGTACAAAAACATACACACAGATGCTTATCACAGTACATTTAGTACATTTAGTGTTACAATGTCGATATAAATTTTGAAGCGACTGAGCGAAACGATGGAAATGAAGGGGACGATCGGATGGAAGAGGGTAACATGTTATAGAATTTTGTGGCAGTATAGGAAAATGCAGTCTTGAATTTAGAAGTCTGGGAAGGGATAAGGAATCGTGATGGCGAGTGTCAGGAGTGTTATCTGAATGGAGATCAGAGTTCAAGTACAGGAGATTTCGAAGAATGCCAGAACGCAAAAGACGAAATACAAATGGAGAATAAAACGTTGACGAATATTAAGCCAACCAGTACGTGAGAAACAAGGGGAGATATGATCGTATTTGCGAACATTAAAAGAAAAACGAAGACATGAATTCTGTATACGCTGAACGGTAAGCAGTTTTGAGACAGAGCTGGAATGTAAATCAAAAGTAGTCGAATAAAGAGATTACAAGCAAGAAATTGTTGCGTATTCCCTCTTTCTCTCGTCTCGCGAAGATTCTCGAAACACGTCTCGTGGTAACCTTTCCCAGTTAAATATATCCTTATGCTAAAATTAATAATATCGTGTCGGTTTATTATCGTCAAAATGTCTGTTTTTAGGTGTATAATCAAATAACAGTTTTTGCCAATATATCGTTTGAACATATGATCAATAACACTTGATATGTCCATTTTATTACACGAAAGTCCGACACTGTTATTTATCGCATGTACCGACACAGGCTCGCATTTTCCTCCTCATCCTCCGCCCGCTATTGTTTAACTACTAAATATAATCCGATAAACTTTCATGTTACGCTTATAAAATGTGGTAAAAGATTTAGAGGAGAAATTAAAATTTGAATCAAGTATATAAAGAACACACCGTATTCCATTCATCGCATTCGATTTTTCTTCTTTCAAACAAGCGCGACCATTTTTTTTTCAAATAAAAAAAATTCGCTAAGGATTCTGAATAATGTAAATAATAAATTAAAAATATAAGTGGCGGGACTCCGAGAAAAAAATTATTTATTTATATAATTAAATCAATTGTTTATTTGATTAAATTAATTTAATCGTCTTTCTTTCATTAGAGAAAACGTATATATACTTATATTAAGTCAAATACAATTGTTCGATTTAATATACAATATTTGATTTAAATACACACATTCCTCATCGAAAGAAATAAAGCCAAACTAAATTAATTTTATCAAACGAACAATTTTTTTTCTCAATGTGAGCATTTGGCGTAATAAGTAATGTGAAAATTGAAGGTATAATTTAATCTTAAAAATTAGTACATACAATATTAAATGATCGGATACTTTTTAATTTTTCATCGTGTTCAACGTTAAACTCGAATTATAATTTATTAGAAATGTTAACTCTACAAAGCAAAACCAATTAACTGACTTAATTCGTTAAAATCTTTGAAATCGAATCTACAGACAAATGATCGAATTACAGGCGGGAAACGTTCGATCGCATTTCCGCGCGCGCGGTGGCGAACAATGAAATCGCAAGGATCGGACTGGCAGGCGGCAATGCTAGCAGAACGCGATCGGCCTGGATCGTCCTCTCGAAAGGGGAGGCCACCACCGCGGCATTATTCGTACGTGCCTGTGCCTCAGTTACGCAGTCTATCGATTCCTTGGTTGCTTGCCGTGGGGTGGACGGGGGTGCAGGAGGAGGGAATCGGGGTAAGGGGGAGGGGCGGCGGCGTTTCCCCTCAAAACACAAACACGGCCTCGCATGCATGCGCGATGCAACCCCATGGTATGCATTCGATACGCACGTAGGTACCCACCAAGAGGCAAGAGGTTCCTGCATCGTGCGATCAATGTTTGATTGCACTTTATACCGCGTTTCTCTCACAGTAGCCTTCCTCTCTCTCCCTCTCTCTCTCTCTCTCTCTCTCTCTCTCTCTCACTCTTTCTCCCCCTATTTCTGCCCCTGTCCCTCGAATTTAACCTGCACTTACTCCTTTTTTGATCAACTTGGGTAGATCAGTTACGAATAAGATATCATTTTGTCTATCATTTTTGGAATTATATGAAAAGCATTTGAACTATCATTTCTTTTTTAATTAGAAGCCCCTCGTATATATTTCAAAATTTTTTGTAAGACAAGCTAATTAGAGAGAAGAGGAAGAAGCTAATTAGAAAGTTTTGTCTCAATTCTAGAGCTGGAGAATTTTTATAAAAACCGAAAGAATTAATATACATATATAGTCTGCGCTTTGTATTAAATTTCGAAATCTTAAGAGAATCCTAAAGTGAAAACGAACTTCGACGGGATTATTGTTTTACCAATTCAATAAGATTTGCATAGGTATTACTTACGATGTCATTGACACATCATTGCATATTACTACATCAATATTTCGCGCATACATGCATTCATTTTCGCAGAATGATATCGTATAGAATTAGACGTCTAAGACCAATTCAAAGAATTCAATTTGTTTTGTCGTGTAATCTACTTTATTAATATATGTAGTCTCCAATTTTGTAAGTATAGATTGCAAAACTTTTATATCAAATAAATGTTGTTACGACTTGACAGCTCTAAACGCTATATTAAACTAAGAAACGGTAGATATTTGATTAAGATCAATCTCGAATATTTTTTGTTGCACTTAATAATTCTGAACGCAATAATAGATACCAATGACGCGTTAAAAAACGCGATAATGATCGGATGTTTTGCGAAAGACGTACGGTAGAACTTCGTTGAACGCTCGTCTCATTAAACGCGCATCTACAATACGTGTACATTCTGGTAGTACAAGAGGTAAGAAGAGAACTACATCTTGAACTGTGAGTGCTCAACGTCGTCATTAGTTCCCGATCGTTGCGGATCGATGTACCATCGTCGACAAGCGGCGCATTGATCCTCGTAATCCCGATGTCGATTTCGAGATCTACGGCTAGATTCGCGAAGCCCAGTCGCTAATAACAACTTTCCCGACAGGGAGTGGAATCGTTCGATACATTACTTTTATGACAGCACGATGATTTTACGTAATAGGCAAGGGGTATATATCGATCGACAACTTATCGACTCGTTATCGAGCGTTTTCGCGATGAGGTAGGTCCGAGGAGAGAGATCGCCTCGGTCGTCGCAGCCGCGCCGTTGAGGATCGACCTCGCTCGATCTCGTTTTATCGGTGTGTACGTACGCGCAACGGTACGGTAATTAATTTCGTCGCATTAGGCGCCCCCGTGGCGCGCGTTCCTTCCTCGCCGTCCTTTTTTTCCCGCGCATTCGCCGGGACGGCTGACGGATGATTGTCCATATATTTCGCGCCGCGCGAGAAAGGTAAGACAGCCTCGGCATCTATCACGTGCGAGTCCATATCGCGGCGCGGTGCATCTACAGGGTGTCTCTCGTCGATACGTCGGCTTGTCCGCGTCACGAACAGAGATTTATTGTATTTCGTGGCAAGAAAGAGTTCTTCTAGCAGAAAGATGTACGGCGGAATATTGTACATAATTGATTGGGAATTTAAATCTCCTCTTTCTACTTGATCCAGCTGTGGTTCTTACCTCTGCTCTCTTCGCAAGACAAGTATATTTATAGAAGTAGAAAATTAAAATTCGTAATTAAAAACGGATAAGATATTGAAACAAGATTAGCATTCATGTCAGCGCGGTCAACGAAAGATCAATAAAAATGTTAAGTCGCAAGTCGAGTATCCTCTGATAGGCAAAATGTCGAAAATTAATCGCGAGAGAAAATGATTTCTCGTCCAAAATTTCTGGTGGGGAAGAATTCGCGTACAAGTTGGCCAAAGAATTCGGATGTAAAGGAACATCCGGTACAGGCAGGACACCCCGTACACTCCATTACGTAGCGACGTAGGGAGTTCGAGAAACAGGACGACGATGAGGGGTTTGCGGGAGAGGAAGGTGGACAGATAGGAAGGCAAGAGGGGAAAGGAAGGGGGACGAGAGAGAGAGAGAGAGAGAGAGAGAGGTGGAAAGAGGGGAGGGAGCAGGGGGAATAGCGGGTGGAGGTATTAATAGCGACGGCCGACGGTGCGATGGCTCAACGTCACAGGATTGCAATATTAACGGCAAGGAATGTTTATAACTTTGATAACGTTTCCAATAATCTATTTCTGTCCGGTAATACATTACGCGGCCAGTTTCGCCCCTCGTCCCGCCGCATACTCCTTCTTCCCTCTTTCCCCTCGTCTCGTTTCGCGGCTAATAGCAAAGTTCGTTCCGGCCGGCGAAATAACGCACACTTCAGCCGTGCAACCGCGTAATAATGTCGATAATTCGTCCAGTTGAGAAAAAGGGACGTCCGTGATGTTTGACGTGCGTATCCTTTGAAATATCGTTCAGATGATCAACGTTCTCGCGAGTCATTTCCTTATCCGGGAAAACTTGTATGCCGAGAGAACCGTTACAAGAATATCACTGCTCTTGTAATGCTCTTGTCCACCTACGAAATTAGGCGTGGTGTAACACGGTGTAACTCGCTATTCTTTAATTAACTTTAAAAAAGATGGTAGGGGGTAGTAAGGAGATTAGCGCTTTTATCTGTTACTGCTTTAGAAACATTTGGTATCTGATTATACAGCCTTGGTCATATATTAAATATTCTCAATTTATTGTATTTTCTCGACAAAGGATAGTAACAAAAGCCAATGGCCAAACTGAAGAAATTATTAAAACAAATATTATAAATACTATTTTTTAATAAAACTCGTTTCTAATTTATTTTTTATTAGATATATAAAACGTTCACATTATTTCGTGCTTTATACACGAAAAGAACGGTTTTGCTTAAGTATTCAAAAGTTTATATAAATACAGATCTGAAAAGAAATTTCATTGGATTATCAAAATAATTATATGAAGAGCGCTGTCAATCTGGTAACTATAACATCATTTTTTTACAGCATTGCTCTCGTAATGTTTCTACAGTTTTCTACAAAAAATTATTTTAACGATATAAAAAAATTATTTTCGAATTTGCATCCAGCTAAATTTTTAGATACTTTAGCAAAATTGGTTTTATCATTGTATATCAAAACACAAGAAGGATAGAAAAAGGTGGTTGACCAACTGATGTTTTTTGCTTGATCGTAAGTACTTTACGAAAGATTTTTCGAAAGAAAATTTTTATCACTGGAGGATATGTGAAGTAAATGATAAGTGGAAGAGCGGGGAAGACGTACAGACGGGTGATAAATTTTGAAATAACTATTTGCTATTATTATCCGTGTCGAGGAGTACATCGCGCAAGAGGATATTTTTAACAGGGTGAAAAAACAAATAATTAACGATGCCTAACACTGTTAGTCCTTAAAACTCCTCGGATCGTGGCGCAATTGTTAATTGACGTTTCCTTGATACCGCGATTATGAGGAGCATTCTAATTTAAAATCTCGCGGCGTTAAGCGGCGATCTCTTAACATCGTCTCATTATCGACTTTTCATCTATTCCTCCCCTCCGCTCCTCTCCGAATCTCGTCGGCGAGAAGGTGGTTGACCTTGTCGCGAGTGTGTTCCATGTAGAAACGCCGAGGATGAAATACAGCATCGGTATGCCTTTATTCATTCGGTGGCAGAATGCGAATGATATCAGCGTAATATCGATTCTTGCTAGAACAGCTAGGAGTCTTCCGCGATAAAAAGCGAGCAGGATCAACGGTGAGTTACATATTTTTACAGACGGCAGTATGAGATTCTAATGCTATTTTTAGAGTAAACACAAACAGCTACTAATTATATAGACAGATATTATTCGTAGCATTATCCGAAACGACGAAATTAGATGATTTGTCTGTCATTTTCGACGCGCCACAAGAATAATCTTTTCATAAATTCGCTAATTTATTTAACATCCCATTCCACAGCTCGAACCCTGAACCCCTAAACTTACTGGATCGAGAAGCTAATTTTGCGAAACAAAAAAAACCAGTTCATGATGAATTGAAAAAAGAATAAGCATAATTTATCAAATTGAGTTATGATGAATCGAACAATTTTCCTAATCGACTTTCTTAAGAAATCCTGTTATTTTGTTTCATATAAAATTGTAGTTTCAGTTTGCTGTCGAGCGACATTATCGTGATCGTAGATAGAATAATAAGTATTAGGCTGCACATTCCTATGAAGTTCAACTATCCGTTTAGAGATAGTGAGGTATCTCTCTTTCTTCCTCTCCCTCTTTCTGAGTATCAAGTTGAGAAGAAATGCTGATACAAATATATTTGTTTTTTTAACAAATGCTGTATGAAAAGAAACGATTTTGTTGAAGATATAAAATTCAGGTAGATACAGATCTGAAAATAACGTTGTTGAAGTATGAAAATAATCATAAGTACGACTTTCAAACTGTTTATACCGAAAAAAAACTTTTAGTTGAAAATAAAGAAATTAAATAAAGTTTCTGATCATATCAAATCGGAATTATGGTTTTTATCTCAACTAAAATTATAATGGATTCAACAAAAAATTCTGATTTGTTCATTTTCAACTAATAGAATTCCAATTAATGCAACCGGACTCTTTTTAGAACGTAAAATATCAAAATTTTTGTAGCATTATTCGTCATACTTTAGTTTTCTGTGTAATTGTTTCAGTTCAACAAAACTGTTTTCAGATCTGTATCTACTTATATTTATAAATACTTATGGACAAAATTGTTCTTTCCGTGTAAGATTAATCTAAACGATAATATCTATGGTCGAGATTCTTGCTTTGTTATTTCTAACCTCCTGCGAATTCATGTGAAAACGATCCCAAATGAGTTTACTTCTTGAATGCCGGAGCGTTGAAGATCGCGACTATATAGCGAGATGCGTGGTCACGCAGACGACGAGCAGACGAGGTACAGACAGATGCTGTTGTTCCGCTGACTGGATCGGTTGTGGACGAAAAACGACGGGGATTTAGTCGAGCGGGCGGCCGGGCATTATAGATAGAACGTTGCTCAACGCTCGTTGTGCGGCACGTCTTGGTTTAATAAGGAGCTATCTATAGCGGGGCATTATGTTACCCCGATACATCCGTGAGATGAGACGTTGCAATATTAATGCGTCTCATGAAATATTCGTCGCCATCTTGCCATTCATCTCGCTCGCTCGCTCCGTACATTATACAGGAGGGCGAGGGCGGCTGCATAGAGAGGAAGGGGACGAAACGGGGGCCAGGGGAGAAGATAGAAGAAGGACGAGAGAGGGCCGGGAGTTTCCATAGGGGTAACCGTGAGGATGGGATGGTCGTGGAAGGGGGTAGCGGGAGGATGGTAACGTCGGTAGGTAGGTAGGTTGGTTGGTGGGCTCTGGTAGGCAGTGTCGGAGTTTCGTAAGGGTTGAGGACGGGGCTCGGTGGCCGGGGGAATAAAGGGGATGGGGCTGGTAACCTACATTTTACGCTACATTTGAAACGTCTTTCGTAATTTATTAACCATGCCGTAAGCGGCTGTGCTATAACGGATCTTATGCGGCGGCCTTTCCGGTTTAGAGCCACGAACGAGCGAATATATAGAGGCGCTCTAGGGAAACGATTCTTAGATGTTTGCTCGATATCTTATAGATTAACAAGATGTTTTTCTTTCATTATAAACACATATATAATAAATAATATTAAGTAAAAATCAACCAACAAACGTTTAACAGAAATAAGCGAAGAAGCATTCAGTCAAAAACGTGTCTAAATTTCTTAAGCAATTTGCTTGAACTGGAAATTGTATAAAAGTTTACACAAAAATATTAAGCACCAAGGACCTCCTTTAATCTAATAATATGTCTTATTCATGTTGATGCAATAATCAGTTAAACTACACTGAAAAAAAGAGTCGGGTTATATTGATTGATATTCTGATTGAAAATGAACAAAACAGAATTTTCTCATTAAACCTATTATAATTCTAATTGAGATAATCAGAATTTCCAATTGATATGATCCGAATTTTTTAGTTCGTCCATTTTCAATTAGAAATTTTTCTCAGTGTAGGCTGCTATGTAAATAACATAAATAAGTAGCCAAATACGATGGAAGCCTGGCTTCTATAATTAGAGCCTAATAACATTTTTATACAACTTTTTGAAATATATTTCTCAATCGTATATAAACCGTGTCAAATTACTTGAAACCCAATTATAAATGGAAGTTAAGACAATATCACCAATTGCATTGATTGTCAATTTAATTCGTAAAATACTGTAAAATGTGTTATATATCTAGGTGCTGCAACCAGCAAAGCACGACTGGTCGTAAATTCCACTCTTCGCTCTTTCAAAGAGTTTCATAACTGATTAACGAACGTCGGCCGTTCACACTCTCGATGTTTGACTTTACCGGAAATCCTGTAATTCTCCGGTATTAAATATTTTACTACAAGCCGAAGGAAGATCCCTGATCGATCGCGTTTAACAGGCGTCACGTCGTCTTTCACGGCACAGGGGATGAAACGGTGCTCGCGCCGCATGCAAGAGCCGCCGCAATAAATTTTCCGTTCTCTTCTAATTTCTCGCTGACGTAACGCGCTCCGCCATCTCCTCCCTCTTTCTACCCCTCTTTTTTTTTTTTATTCCTGCGTTTTCTTTTTTTTTCCTCATCCGGTCCGTCGTCGCCTCGCGTGCGTAACATGTCGCACGTCGTTGCTCGGCGAGAGCCACGGATCGGAAAGAGAGCAAGAGGACTGCCAGGGGTGGCTGGGAGGAGGTGAGCGGGTTGCATCGCTCAGGAGGGAGAAGTTGCAGCGGACACGAGACGGGAGAGGGAGAGGAGAGGGTGGGACACGGCGGGGGTGAATGCTAATATTAAAAGTAATATTTCTGGGGCCGTCCGCGGCGCGGGCTCGCCCGCTCGTTCTCTCTCCTTCCCTCTCCCGCCCGGCTCTATTTATTTTTTAATATAAATTAAACAATTTATTCTCCGGCGCGCCGGGCCGGCTACTGAAATAGAGAAATAATGCCGGGGCTGCAATATCGAATGAAATATCGTCCGCGATCTACTCCCCGGCTGAAAGGAGAACGCGGGCGTACAGCCGCGCCCGCAGTAAGTGCACACCGCGCGCGGGTGGTACACTTGCTCGCAAAAGCACGCGCGTGTAGCCAAGAACGCCGCCGCCAAACAGACGACCGATAGTTAAATGATCCAGCGATTGAATAACGCAGAATGGACAAGAATTCGAATGGACAAATCAGAATAAGTAGCACTCGCTTCGTTTTCGTTAGATGAGAGTGAGATTAACTAATTCATGACATTACACGTGTTTCTTATCATTAAATTGTATTTTTTTTTGTTGCTTTTCTTTTGCATTGATTTATTTGGCTAATTTTAAAAATGATTGTAAATTGTGGCGACTCATCGAATTATTATTATTTTATAATGCATTACTCGAATGTTTTTCTAAAATAATATGCAGAATGAAGAATTTATGTATACTTTTTTTTTTATTTTAAAAGTGACAGAATTAAAAGAATTAAATTTCTTCGAAAAGAGAAAAAATATTTTTCAACTTTACAGAAAATTGAGTTATCAAATATCGGTAAAAAGAATATATTCTTAATGTGATCAAATGTTATTTTAGTTATTTTCGTTTCTCTCATAACCAAAAAACTGTTCTTTATAAATAGACATTTCTTTTTTAAACCACTTTTGTGATGTTTTGATGGCTTTTTATGAAGTTAAGTTATAAATTTATGATTGCTAAGTTAACGTTTACACCTAATTCATGAAAATAACTCGAAAATTACGTTTGTTGTATTATTATTTTTTTAAGTAAAGGGGCGATAATAATATGTCTTTGTTCTTCATTTTCACATCCTATCCTTTTTTCTTATTAAAACCTTTTATGAACTTTCTAAAAGTCTGATTGATGTTACGAACTGCGACTTCGTAAGGATTGTTAATAAAATACACAGCCATTTCTCTAGAAGCAATAATTATCCCGTGCTTCGGCTTTTGCGCTCAAGTGTACGTACGGCGTGATGCACGTTCGTAATTTGCATCGCGTTAAGAATAAAAAGAGAATGCGGCTTCGTCTAGTCGCGGAAAAGAAACGTCCGCGTTCGGGATTTGCGCGTGACGACAGGGGCGATCTCGATCAGAATGCGAGATATTTCACATTTCGCAGGAGGGACCATCGTTTCGTTCGCACGCAAGCGATTTCCTACCGCATGCATCGCCTAATTAACCCCGGTGGAAGATAACGCGGCGCGGCATATAGACGGCGTCAGAAATTTACCTGGGGGGCACACGCACGCGGAGTTTCTTTTGAGGATCCAAGTCGAAATAGAGCTTTTAATTTAAAATCAGCGAGCAGCAAGGAGGGGATGGGTCGCGGTGAGGGTTGCCTTACAAAAATCCAATTTAGTTCCTGCTGAAAGATAACGAATAATTACGTATTCTAATAATTAAAGGCATTGAACCTTTTAACACTCAAAATAAGTAGTTAATTATACCTTCTAGTATTATTATTTCTATAAGGGTTTGTTTAGCGATTCGCCAATCTACATAGATTACATTCTCTCTGTAACACGCAAAGGGAAAGAATAACGTATAGTTTTATTTTCACGATAAAGATGAGATAAGGGATGATCAAACAGTTACGGTTGCAACCAGACTTAAGTGGCGTAATCAATCTAATGAAACAAAAAAAGTTCTCTCGGAAGTCAACCATTTCGGCAAGCCGCGCGAACGCAATTATTTATGTGTGATCAAAATTGAATTAATTACGTCGACGATCGGTGTCGCGCAAAGAAATTGAAATTCAATTCAATTTGTGCTACTCGTTGTTTAAGTGTTAACGCGGGCGCGACGTCGCGCGAACGCAGCGGGTATGCGTTTTTGCGCAAATTTAATCTATTTTAATTTACACAAATTCGATACCACAGAGTGTGTGTGTCTGTGTGCGTATGCGAGAATGAGAGAGAGAGAGAGAGAAAGAGAGCGTCCGCGCGCGCTTACAAATTATACGCGAATGAAAATTTAATCTAGCCGTATTTGTATAGATTTTATATATTGCTACGAACTTACGAGAATCGTAACCGAATGAAATTAAAGTTAAATAATTTAATTTCGACATCGAGTTCGTTAAATTGTGATCGCCGCGCGGCAATTCCGCCGCGGAATTGTCTTGCGAACTTTCGAAAATTTATCGCCGTCTTCCACATAATACAAAGTTACCGCCGGCGCGGCCGTTATTATTGTTGGAAGGCGATTCTCTCTCTCACTCTCCTCTCCGTCCTTCCCCCTTTTTCCCCCTTTCTTCATTTCTTTTTCTCCCCCCCCTTTTTTTTTCTTTTTATTAATATCGAACCGCTCGCTCCGCGCGTTATATTCGGCGGAGTCGTTTCTGCAATAGTAACTAAGTTGAGCTATAACTCGACGCGCGCGCTATAAGATCCAAAGTTACTAAATTACTTGCAAACTTCTCCTCCTCGTGCGCGCACCCATGATGTATCAATAATTACGGACTCGCCTCGCTCGTGTGCCGCCTTTCCCGGCGCCGCGCTGCGGAGAGAAGAAACTGCCCGTTAACTATACTTTCGATAAAAATCGCGCACGGTGCTACCGTCGAACTAATAATTTCCATGAAAACGGTATAAGATCCAGCGAGAGGCGAATCGTGCTGACACACCTGGACACGAGGAGTTAATGCTAACATATTACACGAGATTGGAATAGCGCGTTTATGGAGCCGCTTATATCAGGAATTTAACTAAATTTAATTTTATTTGATCTAATTTATCTGGATTTAATTTCTGCATTGTGATAATTTTCAACGTTAATCAACGCTAACTGTGGTTAATCAAATTTTCTTTTTGTACCCGTACATTTTGTGCTTTAAAGTTATCGTCCACATACGTCCCCGATATTTAAATCTATACAATTATTAACAATTATTGTTTTCAGATCAAATTTCTTACTACCGCAGGCCCCATCAAAATTAACGTTCCAATTTATTTTCTGAATGTGTCATAAATATGAGTGCCGTCGGCTTTTCGCTTAAAGACATCGTGTCTCATGCGATTACATCATCGCTACTTCAATCTGTGGACCTTTATTCTTGAAAAAATATCCCATACGGTGAAAATCCAAAGGCAAATCACTTACATGTGTATTTATAACACAAGAATTATGATCCGAAAACAATAATACGAGATTGAATCTGACGCCTCGTTTTTAAATCTCACATATCATATAATGTGTTCTCTTCATTCTTGCGACATAAATTCCGCCAGACGCTTTTAACTAAATTTAACTAAATTTAGCTTTAAACGCGCGGCAAATACATCGGCACTCTCAAATATCGCAAATGTTATCGAAATATCTCTATACGTTCATGAATTCAATTTTCTATTTGTTAATTTTGTGAGTGTCTCGTGAAAGAAAAAATAAAGAAACGAATTTAGCAAATTCGTAGATAAAACCACTTCGTAGAAGAAAGAAATCAAGTTATATCTATGTATTATAGCTATCGCCATCGCCGCGCCATAGGGACAATTCTCTTTTTTTTTATCGGCAAATTCGTAGTTCGAAATTGCAGGTCCTTTTCCCCGCCATCATCAAAATATATATCTCGCAAAAAGCCACGTTGTTGGGCCACGGGTATAATAATCGCGATTTGCCATCGCTGCCATGGCCTGCGCTTTTACCTGACAGCCGTGTAATCGTTCCGGCCGCAGCTATTATTGCGACCTGGCAGAAATTACTCATAGATTATTTCTGGCTGCGACACGCGGCCCGCACGTACACATCCGTTACGCCGATATAAATGGTGACGAATAACTAAACATTTTACGACGCGCGCCGCCAAGACGCCGGCTTGTTTCCGCGCTATGCCTCGGTCGGGAACCTCTCGAATTAACCCCTTTCGATAATCTTTATTTACAGAGAGAGAGAGAGAGAGAGAGAGAGAGAGAGAGAAGTTTGCAAGATATCTCCAGCGTGGGGCTTTGAATGTCCCAAGAATCTTTCGAGATATATCGAAACAGGCGCGTAAAAATTGTTACAGATCTCCTACGCATATTATATACAATACTTACATACACTATGGTTATTGCGATAAATATTGCCACATGCCTCAGGCCTGGTCTTTCATTTTCTGGTCAGATTTAACCTGATAATAATTAAAAACAGTATTTTTCTAGCAACGAGTAACCATTACATTGATTTTGTGTTAACTTTATAAAGTTACGTAAAACCAACAGTGTTTTAGTGGTTAAACTGATGATTTTGTAATTGTAAAAGTTGGGAATGTATATTTTTTTACAATCATATTTATAAAAAATATAATTTTACATTATGTCAGTTTAAGTCCTTAAGTCAGCTAAAAAATAAGTAAATTAAAGAAATAAAAAATCGGACCTCAGTAATTGAATTGAAAAAGACGCTTGAAGCTAAATTCTGTAAATTCTTAGCAGTTTATAATAAAAGTTGCAAACACACCGTCGCCAGTCGCAAAGTATTGTGACTGGCAACGTGATGTTTACTGCTTATAGTAAATCGTCCTTTAACGACAATACCATTATTATTATATTGTCGTTACGCAATTTTTTCATTCTTTTATATTTATATCTATATTCAACAACATAATATAACGACAATATGGTATAATTGTTAAAAGTTAAAAAATTAATTCGATAGTCTTGGATAGTCAAAAGATTCCAGGTTCGAATCTTAGTTGGAGTAACCTTTTTCGTAAAAAGTTATAAGTTTGAAATGTTTTAAAATGTTTGTATTAGTACAATTATTAAATTAACGATTAATTTAATTTGTGATATTGTTTCAGCTTCAATTTATGTTTGCTTTTCAAGTTCGAAAATAATCTGCGCTGTTTATGTAACTGAAAG
This sequence comes from Cyphomyrmex costatus, assembly GCF_001594065.2. Classification (NCBI taxonomy): domain Eukaryota; kingdom Metazoa; phylum Arthropoda; class Insecta; order Hymenoptera; family Formicidae; genus Cyphomyrmex; species Cyphomyrmex costatus. The sequence continues at coordinate 912,686 of NW_017280561.1, read as the reverse complement.
ATGTATTTAAAATTTATATAAAAATATTTTTAGCATTAAAAGGTCTAACCTCGATGTACTGGCTCTTTCTCGCATATTACCATGCACCGTTTATTTTTTCAAGTACTGATTTTAACACTTAAAGGTAAGAAGGTCGATAGAAGTGGATTTGTAACTTATACCATACAGGTCAACTGTATTTCTCCCGGTGATTTATATTTTCTCTAAAGACAAGATTAACGTTAATTTTACATCGAAATGGAAGACGTCCGGGGATAAATTGCTCGAGTACCGATTACTTTTGCGGATTCCCGCGCCATGTAAGTCTCGCGATTTAACATGCCTACCATTTCCAGCTCTCCGTGTCTCAATTACTGTAACTCGGTTTGTCGGCGGTAGTCTCCGGGCGGTCTATTAACGGACCGAGCGTTAATCATCCCCGACGGTTTTGGCATATTCGCACTGTCTCGGAGAAAGTGAATTTTTCATCGAACCCGTCCGAAGCGGTAGATTGTCAGCACTGTCTACCAAACTATTTCTCTATCCCGTGGGAATCGCGAAGGTCTCAATTCTCCCATACATTAATTGTAGAATCATATTTAATTAATTATTGTAACATCCCCCGCGAAAAAAAAAATATATATAGATTTAATATAATTAAATATAAATTTTATTAAAATTTAATATAATACTAAATAAGATCTTAATAACGATTCTAATAAATTTGGTTTTATTAAAACCTTATATAGATTTAATTTGGACCATATAATGATTCATATTAAGTTATATAAGACCATATTTAAACTTATTAATTCAACTTATTAAAACTTGTTAAGACCATATTAAAACATATTAATTCAACTTATTTAAAACTTATTAAGATTTAATTAAATTATATAAGTTGAACTTTAATAAGATTTAATAAGGATTTATTAAACTTAAATAAGTTGTTAATATAAACTATATTAAAAATATATACATGTTCGCATTTATTTATAAGGTTATATAAAGACTTCATAAATTCTTTTTTTTTTTAATATGAATTTTGATGAAATCTTTATAAAGAACTTATAAGACTTTTATTTAGAATATATTAACTTTTTTTTCGCGGGGCCATGGTCGAACGCACAGATCATTGTGATATAGCCTTGACTTTAAGTGTGAAGCACCTTAAATTTATTACATTTTTTTGAAACAAACGAGAGTGAAAGCCAATGAAACACTAGCAAAATATTACGATTGTTATTAGGATAAATATAATTCTTCGATAAAACTTTTTCTAAATTTATTTTCCGTAATAAAACATTTTAGGTCTATTTATGAGAGTGCTCCATACAATATGGCCAGGCAGTAGAAACGAAATAATTTTGAGACGACCCTTCTTATCCGTCTCCGGGGAATATATTAAATACATAAAAAAAGAAAATATATGAGTGCATATAAAAATATAAATGTCAGAAGAAGCTTATACATCGCGATGGCGCTATCGATGAACAATGGTATCAACCTCGACAAACCCCCGCGTCGATACACGCGTCGCGGGGACGTAAGGCGGTAATTCACAAGGTGACTCGTCCCGAGATTGGCGGGAAGCGAGAAGCTAGGTAGGAAGGCAGGAAGGCAATGCACTTTATGATCGAACAACGGCTTGCCGCCGAGGGGTAGACTGCTATGTATAGCGCGACTGAATCATAAGCTACGTATTGTACATACGTCGTACGTTGTACATACGTACATACGTAAAGTAGCTATTGCCCTCGCGACGGAGTGTATAGGGTGGCCCGAAGAATAACGGAATCCCGAAATCGACTTCGTTTAAGGTCTCTTTAACCTACAATTGTAACATATAGCTCCTCGTATAACTTGCGAAATTTTCCTAATTTTTAAAACCCTTCTGTTAATGCATCATTTTTTCAATATTGTTTCATGAAATTTCCAGTTTCATGAAAATTGTGTAAAAGTGAAAACGAGTTTATATAAAATTATTATTTGTTGTGTAAATGATAGGGTTTCTGACACTTTATAACAAAATTCGCACAAAAGTATGTGAAAACTTTTACTGTTTAAAATTCGGCATAGAACAGTAGATGTATTGACGAAATTTAAATAATGTAATGATTTAGAATAATTCAATTTACACAATCTTGTTTTTCACAGTTTTGTTCTAATCATGTAAACTATAATAATTATCGTATTACATTTTCTGTTGAATTAAAGTGTTGCAATTTTTTTTATATAATTAAACGTTTTAAAACTTCTAAAATTAATAATAAAAAACTTTTACCAATCTCATATACTCCTTTACTGTTTTTCTGTTACAGATTAAACGCGGATCCTTTTAAAATCCATGTGATTGTTGTTATTATCCCTCATTGATCCTGAATTCCTCGCATCTCGTCAAGTCACGATAACTTAAGATTAAACATGGTACAATAAAGTTCTCTCAAATCACTGTGAATCGAGAATACGTTATTGTTTCGCGAGAACGGCGTCTTTAAATCGTGCCTTGCGCTTAATTACCGGGGCGAAAAGGCTCGACTTTATCGCGCGTAATGTTTTTTCCGCGCGAGCGCGATAAGACCTGCGCGCATGAACGCTGCGTGTTTAAACGAGCGATTTTTTTCTCACTTTCTCTCTCTCTCTCTCTCTCTCTCTCTCTCTCTCTTTCTTTCTCTCTTTCAATCGTTATCGCGTTAAGGAACCTGTTTAAACGGAGCGATTTGCTAACCTTTAAACATCACGCTCAAGTACTGAGAAAAACACATATAACGATAGCAACTATAAAGATAACAACTTTACAAATTTTATATGTAAAGTTAATGTACACATTGAGTAAATTTAACTTTTATACATAATTGAGTAAATTATTTTATAATTGCAGTAACTATAAAATTGTTTGTAACTATATTTACATTAATTTTACGTATAAAACTAGTTGTCGTCTTTATAATCGCTATCACTGTTCTTTTCTCTGAATGTATAGGGAGAATGAGCGTGGCGTGCGCGGGAAATACCTTCGCTCGGACTCGGTATCTAGATAGTACACATATAAAAGAAAAAAAAAAACCGATTCCGGTTAGCGGCCGTGAAAAGCCACCTCTCGCCACGAAATACAATGATGCGGCTTTTAACGCCCGTAGCGCAAGTATTAGCATAAACTCGCGATTGGTAACAGATAGCAATAATTATTAGCCGCGTACGTTGATTGTGTTTGCTAATGGGCCTCTTCCGCGACTCCTGCAGTTCCGTTCCGTTTGGGAACGCTGTCGAGAAACGTATAAGTACGCCGAGGAAGATTTCCTGCGATTTCTGCAGAGAAGCTCTACGGATCTTACGTTGACGGCGATCGATGCTAACTTCCGTGTATTTTGCATTTTCTCCACACCCGCAGAGAAAGGTTTCTTCGATTCAAAGAAATGTTTCGACGGTTAAAAAAGCAATTTCTTTAATTTGAACGTCATTTCTTTGATTTAAACATCATTTTTTGAAATCAAATAAAAAATGTTTCAAATTAAAATGACGTTAAACATTTTTTTTTTCTTTGAATCGAAGAAACCTTTCTCTGGATGGAATGTGTCTTCCTCTCTGCGTCTTTCGCCTCTCCTTCTCTCTCTCTCTCTCTCTCTCTCTCTCTCTGCTAATGCCGTTGCATTTGGCTTTTGTAGCTGTTTTGTCGAGCTTTGTTTCTCAGTTAACATCCGCGACCACCTTCGACCGCGGCGATAATTGCCCGGGGATACGATCCATCGATCACGCGTGGAATCTATCTCGTATATAGCTGATATGATGGATCGTACAGATGGATCGGAGGGCAAACTTGCAGGCGAAGCTAAGGGCGATATTTTTTGCAACGCCCTACACGTAAATACAGATCAAAGTGCACGGAGATTGATTTCTGAAATGATATCGAATCAATTTGTAAGTTTTGTAGTATCGGAAATGCGCGCGAAATAACGTAAATTCAAGTACTTATTTATAAGTTTAAAATCGTAGATCTGTTTTCTAAGAAATTGTTGAAGGTTAAGTTTCAAACCCTGACTGAGATGATATTTTTCGATAAATTCTTTGCAGTGTTTTAAGATGTTTATTAGTGTTATCAAATAATTTAATTTGCGATATTATTATTTCAGCTTCAGTTTATGATTACGTTTCAAATCCAACAGTAATTGGCGCACAGTTTATTCAACTGTATTTACATAGAAATATTATTAAGCACTTCGACTATATTTGACGCTTCTTACTTTTTGGGTTAATCATAATGCGATTAGTTATATAATTTAATTTATTTTTATCAAAGTTTATTAAAAAATAAAAATGTGTATAGTTGTTCAACGTAGAAAATACTGTAACTTTTATATAAAAATCGGATAAATAAAGGCATGAACGACCCTCAACGTTCCCGCGTATCCTCCAGAATCATAATTAGTTTGCGAATATCATAATCCGTCTTGACTTTCTTTCCACGTTAGTTCCTCAAGTTGGGTTTTATATATATATATATATATTTATATATACATATATATATGTGTACGTTGCTCCGGATTAAATTATGGAACGGGCTGTTGGCGAAGCGCGCTCCGATTCTCAGCTTTGTTCCCGGATATTGTAATAAATCATGAGGCGATTATATAATATATTAGTAAGGTAAACACGTCATTATTCGCGCATGAAATTACGCGGTAAGCGCGGTATAATCGCGAGAAGTAAAACGTGGAATTATGATAATGATGCTTGCAAGCCTCGAATTTTCAAGTATCGCTTAGAGGAGCGAACATACTCGGTAAATGCGTTCTCAGCGTTATCGTATCTGATTTATTATATCTATCGTGTTACTTCACATCCCGCGTACATTTTCGATATTTATATTAGATATGTTTCGGTGTAATTTGTGCGATCAAAGATTAAGAATTAGGAGTTATAGTTCATCGATCATTAGAACATCTGGATCTCTTATAATACTCTTTAATCATCATTATCCTTACAGTACCCTTTAATCATCATTACCATTTATTACTGAACCTACATTGCACAAGCGCGTTCTCGAAAATATAAATTATCTCTAACTGCAATTACATCGTGATTCAAGTACCGCGCTGACTTAAACTTTAATATTTCGTTTTCCAAAACATCCGTTAGTAATTTCTATTCAGTTCCTTCAAACCTTCCTTACGGAGAAATTTTGCCTACAAAAACATTTTATTTCCAGAATTTTAAAAGATTCACAATGTAAAAGATTGGGCGCAAATCTTCAATTGGCGTTTCTTAAAATTAAAGCAATTGGTCATTTTATTAAAAAAAATTTACGTCAAGAGAGTTTCTTTGTAAATCCATCTTCTTAAAATTTCATCTATGATAAGATTTCCACAATCTTAACGATCTAACAGATATACTGAGCGTAAATTTTCAATTAACACGATGGAATTATTTCATTTTGGAAGAAAGAATAACAATCTCTGTTAGAAATTTACGAGCGGGTTGAATTACGACAGACAGAATTTTGTTTTGCAAAAACAAAAAACGGGACGATAATTTTTCTGGAAAGAAAAATTATGTTACGTTGACACGCCTATGCATGGAGAAGACGCGATTACTCGGCGCGGCGCGGCGCAGCGCGACGCGTATCCTCGGTTCGCAGCGTCTTTCGCGCGCGTATTGTTTTCGACTTCCGGCCGATAAAAGTCGATTCCGCCCACCGTCCGGTATTCCGCGGTGCGGATACTCCAGGCGGGCCGTTATCTGCCGGGTGGATCAGAACCTTCGGTAGCCGTGGCAGAGCGCAATATCCCGTTCCCGATCTCTCCCGAGGCCTCCGCCTCCGTCTCTCCTCGCGACTCCGAGAAATATTATTTAAGTGCTTCCTGGCATATAAATAGTCCGTACGCGATGATAATTAAAGTCTCCCGGGACACGGTATCGGGCCGACGATCTATCTGCTCCGACGGGGCGGTCATATACACAGGGTGTCCCGCAAAAGGCACATCCTATCTCTGTTGTAAATTTGGAATCGACTTCCCGTGATGTACAATACAATCTTCTCTTTCACGGTATTTTATAATTTTCCACGTAGGCTTGAAGAAATAGTTCCTCTTGAAACTGATTTAAGGACCAGAGCTTAATCCGTCTTAAAATTTAAACAGTCTAAACGAATCTTAATAGAATCTTCTCCATTTCTAACAGCAATGTTTCACGTTTCGATTGAAATAGGCTTGATATCCAATAGGTATGAAATCAACATTCGAATCTTGGAAATAGTAATTTCATTCGCCAACTTTTGGAGCAGATCATTTTGCTATCTTCTCGCGCCTTCAAAATTGGCAATTTCCCCCGCCATGATCCGTTCCTCGTGGGGTTTTGGCTGAGACAAAGTCATCATTAAATCCGCGAACGAGTACGATTAGGACACCCTGTATATACAACACACACGCCTCCTGCTATATCCTTCCACTGCAGTGGAGCGCCGCCTCCTGTTCGTTCCTCATTTAAATACGTACCTGCTATCTGCGCGAAACAGTCGTCACTACCGCGCACAATACAGCCGGAACAACTGGCGCTGGATATAATAGCTGGTGTGTGTACCACACAGCCACACGAGAGACAGCGCCTTCTTCGTCCCGTTCGGCTCCGATCACGATCGCGCCCCGCACTCGTTTCCTATATTAATTCCCGCTTATTTTCCCGATCGTTATTTATCGCGCGCGCCGCGCCGCGACTATCTGTAATTAAGACCTTCTCGGCCCGATAAATACTTGGCTTTTTAATACCGCGTGTTGTCAAGAATTTCTCGGTTTAATACGCCTCGCTCGTATCTCGTCGAGAAATCTATTCTACTCGCCGGGACTATCTCCTCTCTCGTAACGTTAATTTTAACACCGTGACAGTCCGGCGCCCGATACGAATATCGAGAACGAATTAACCCCCCTCGTAAAGAAATTAACTTTCTTCGATAGAAAAAGAGCTAGAGATATGGCCGTGTTACCTCGTGTATATAGTTTCTGATTTTTTTTCATCACGCTTGTTAATTTTCTTAATTCTCAATCGATTACGTAAGGGAGATAGTTAATGCACGATCCTCGTAATGGTGATATCTCGTAGATGGAACTGCAGCACGCAAGATTGATACCGAGCTTAATATCAGAAATATAATTCGATTAATAGCTTTGATTCTCAATTACTGTCGCGCCAATCGCGTCTTTCGATTTAACTCGCGTCCGTTTTTAGATCGTTACTTATTGTGTAGTGTGAACACCGGTAATTACGATCGCGATCGTTATTAGATCTCTACGGAATATATATGTATATCTTTGCTTATTAGTCATTGATATAAATGTAGATACGTAAAACGAAATATATATATATATATGTGTATAAAATATGTAGAAATGTTAATCGACGTCATGATCTTTCTTCGTATTTAAATTTCATGCGTTTTAAATACTTGCTTTTAAAACCCGATATGAAAGAGTAACAGCAGAAGGTTAAGATTACTCTCTATAACCAGAGGTCCAATTAAAACTTCGTCCCGCCCGCGATATTTTTACACGATATATCCCTAACTGCAGATATACTGTGTTGTGGCAACAAGATTTACATGTAGAGAAAGGGATGTTTGTATCGACCGCTTTCCGACAGATTATAGCCGATCGATGAACCGGCCGATCGAAGGAGTGTCGTAGATCCTTCCATTTCCTATAAATTGCCGCTAATTTTCCGGCCGTTATTTATCGCGCGTACCCTAACGACGCACCCCTATAATTAGAGCCCTTGCTCAAGTGAGCGATAAATCCACGGCGATTTGCCCGTGAAACTTCGTTGCACTTATTTCTCGCGATACTCGAGTCACGCCGCGAGATAGAAATTACCACGATGATGGTGGCGAAGTCAGGAAATTCTCGATTTACGCAATCACGGGGAGTGAGGGACTTTTACTGAAGGCTCGCGAGTAATGCTGTGTGAGGGACTCACCTGAAACAGACAGAGAAACAAAACACGTTATTTATAACCGCTATAAATAATAAGATAGAATTAATTCGTAATAGCTACGATACGTTACATAAATAAATTCTGTATTATAGATAAGAGTTTTACATAATCTTTCGATCATCACACCCGAACGAGATTATTAGACGCGTCTTCTCGTATATATTTCTTAACTGTATGAAATAAGATTTACGTCAGAGTTGCTAAAACGACACTAACGTTAATGTACCTCGTTGTGCACGGTTTCTGCTCATATATAGTCGCTCATATTATAATTCCCCGATATTACATGCAAAACATATTAATGTTAATTAACACGTATTAATGTTAATCGGATGCAATCATTCCACGTTAGTGTGCCAGTGTTAAATCAACCGGCAAATTTCGCCGCAGTAATCACAGAAGGACGGGGGTCGATAAAACGAAAGTTGACCGACAGAGGATCCAGGACGGGAGAATCGAGTCGACGTTACGCTAGATCCTAGGGCGAATCCTCTTCTCAGGATCGATTTTAACGGAATTGAATCCAGCGGAGCCGAGGGGGAAGCGCAAAAGGACGCGAGGGAGAAAGAGAGAAGAGAGGTCGGCTGGGAGTGTGAGAAACGGACGTGGAGAGGCCGGGAGAAGACAGAGAGGAACGTGTGTGCACGCGTGTATACATGCGTGTATTGCGCGCCAGCGGAGGAGGCAAAAGGGGGTCGGGGGGTGTGCGCAGGAATGGATCGCTGAATTTCTCGAATAATTAAGTTAGACCTCGGCGAGCTAGGGGTGGTCGCTTACCTACCAACACGCTCTCATATATTATGTACCGCGGTCGTACATATATATACGCGTGCTCGTAACGCACGCGCGCGCGTGCGGATGCACACACGTATACGCGCGATATCCTCCCTATACGCTCTCGCCCCGTGCCGGTAGGAATTGCGCGCGCGCGCACGCACACGCACGCATACAACCGCGTGGGGCGGCATTGGATATATACTTAATGAAGCGTAAATAATTGAGTAATGTGCTCCAGGCCGTTCGATCGGCGCTCCTATTGGTCAGTATTAATCTATTCCGGCGCATTAGCGTCCGGTCTATCTCTGCCGGCCGGCCTAGGACACGGGAACTCGTGCGCGCGCGAGAGGCTAGATAGATAGCTCGGAGAGCCCGCAAGCGTTCCGCGTTAACTCGCGCTAACTCGCGCTAACCCGCGCGCTAATCCCGCGCGTCACCGAGTGCTCGATCGAAGTGCGCGCGACTCTCGTGTCCTCTCGCATCCCTTTGCCCACCTTTGGACCAGGAATGGATTCTTATATATAAAAAAAAAAAAAGAAGAACGTGTATAAAAATGTATAAAGCTAATCGTCGGTAGCTCACTTTGCGTATGCCAGCAAATGAAATCGCGGGAAAAATATTCTCTTTTCTCTAACGACTTGAAGATAAATGCCGCAGCAGCAATATGATGTGGTATATCGAGAGATCACGGCTGGCGGATAATAAATATGTATGATTTTTCAAAGAAATTGGGACATCGATAAAAAAAATTGGCGATTTTATTCCGGATTCGAGCTCAAAGGATTATAAAGAGTTTTCCCTTAGCGACTTAATTTACTTCGGAAAAAACCTATAGTTTTGGCAATTACAAAAGTGACAACTATATATAATTATATATACAGAATTGATATACACAATTGAATAAATTATTTTATAGTTACAATAATTATAAAATAGTTTATTCCAATTATTAATTCTACATTTAAAACATGAATAGTTGTTACTTGCTGCACACTGTTGCTATTATTATATGATATATTATGTTTTCACTGGGTGTAAATTTGTTTATCGATCTATACGAATTTTCCTATCAACCCTATAAACACGCGTATTATTTTCCTTCTATTACAAGAACCTTCAGAATATAACAATTGCAAGATTATTTCATTTAACAGCTTAGTTACCATCGCCCGTATCCATTCCGTTTCCCCTCCTCTCTCTCTCCCCCCCCCCCCTTTACCGCGTAATGGACATAGATCAAGCCTGATGCATCTCTTTGCATCGGATTGATTTTCCGCGAGGCAAACCGGGATCCGCATCAGTTCGGCATCTCGAGATTCCTGGTCGAGATCACGCTCGAGCGCACTTGCTGATCAGCGGCAGTGATTTGCGCGATGATCGGCACTGCGAGCCGCTTGATCGCATTAACGCCGATTAGCCGTCATGTCGGCTCCTTTTCCGCGCCCGTTCGCCCGCGGGGGAGATTAACGCAGCTTTCGCGGATTCCTGGAGATAAGGGACCTTCTCCACTTCAACATAAATCAAGGGATGCAGAATTGCAAACGGTCGGAGGTCGGGATTCGATTTGGTAGAGACATTTGACAAGAAGCACTGGACACTCTTATAGACGAAAAAAGATAATACCCTCGATTTAATTGTCAATAACACATGCAAGGCAAACAGAAAAATAAAATTTTCTCATATCTTTGAAAAAAGGTGAGATGTTAACTATAGAAATTAAATATTTCCGATTAAAAAATGTATACATTGTTTATTTGCTGCAACAACGATACAACTCAGAAAACAAAGTGATTTAGAAAACGAGAGTTTAAATGTTTTGAATCATTATTAATTAAAATTTTAATTGGAATACTAATCACGAAATACAATTTTGGTAAAAAAAAAATAATTGTAGAAGAACAAAAGTATGTTCTTTCTTTTTTCTTTATGTTCCAATTCATTTTCTGCAATCACACGCAAACAATTCAAAATTGTCATTGTTATGCGAATGAGCAAAATATATGCACTTTAATACGTTAAGCTCGATTTCCCTGATGTGAAAAGTTTTTCATTTCGCTGTACGCGTGCTACACGTTTTCAGGGGTCAAATCGGAAGTATCGCTCTGAAATAGCACTAGCATCCACGACTCAAGTAGAGACTTCGACGAAATTGTCGCGTCTCTCTATTCTTGCACGGAAGCTATATAGTAATCGACCGTGCTATTTTGAGATCGCGGGGAAAGAGGATGGAGGGGGGAGAGAGAGAGAGAGAGAGAGAAGGATAGAGAAAAGAATAGCTGGCAGAAAGAGGAGACGAGTCGCGAGATCGACGGTGGTGGTTGGACTGCGAGACAGGGGCGAAATCAGTGCGGCGAGAGTGAGAAAGAGAGCGTCCTCGCTATCTTCGGAAAAGTCGCGCGAATCTAACGAGAGCGGAGCCACAGGTGTTTTCGCCACGAATATATACACCTCCGCCACCCCTCCGCCGCCCCTCGTCCGTCATCCCTTCCGCAATTCACCCCCGTCGCTGGGTTTCTCCTTCGCCCCGAGATACTGTTGCGTCGAGAGGTGTAATTATTCGCCGATAACTCGATAAATTGCATCTCGAAAAAAGTTGTTTTATATATTGGTTAAAAAAAAATCTAAAGATAATAATAACAGAGCATAGAGAGACAAACCCTCAAAGGATACTTTATATATCGCGAACTCGAGCGACAATGCGCGGTCGTGTCTACATATGTCTTTTTCATATCCCACGCGCGATACGGTGTGCATAATGTTTCATGTATATAATATAATCTTTCGCGAAAAGCGCGCGATATAAAAGACGAGGTCGCGTGGGCTCGGTTATTAAAATACATGTGTCGAGCCGTAAGCCGTAATCGCGCTGGTAACTAGAATTTTACGGCGATGTATATCATTTTTCACTGACGGGATGGCATAGTGACGCATAGTGGACGGCCGGGGGTTACAGTAGGTGTATTAATAATTGCCAGCGTCGAAAATTCATTATAATACCGAGACCTGCGCGGAGCGTAAGTCCTTTTTACATTAGACAATTCTCAATGTGCCATTATTCCAACCTTGCCAGAAAAAATTTCCACAAAAGGCGCGGAGACTTGTTTCTAAAAATTTTGTACGCCATACTTAATTGCATGCAAATTAAAATTTTTTGCACGCAATTTCTCATGCATGAAAAGGAAGGGAAGTTAACTTAACGAGAGATTATATTTTTCAGCCATACATATATAATTAATTTTAATTGAATATTTAATTTCTATTAGAAACAGATTGCACTTTTTAGTCGATCGCATTAAAGATGGATGGCCGATCCCTGTTCAAGATTTCGCGCCGCGTAGAGATCTTTTTGGCTTATCTAAGGATTAATGATTCCACGAGCAAAGAGGAATAACAGAGAGGAGAGATAGAGGTTCGAGGGACAGGTAATCATTAATTTCCATATATCGTAATGCTCCCTGTGGCCCTTCGAGCGACGGCATCGTTACCTGCTTTCCGCTTTGTATCTTTGATCGCGTATTCCGGAAACCGATATTATATCACACGACGTGATATCATGTCGAATGGGCGGTAGGTATACGTCGATGTGATATATATATATATATATATATTGTATATATGTATATATACACATATAGATATATCAATGAGCGGGGAAGAGGATAGGTATTTTCGAAACATTCCGTGTATCCCGCTCGTCCTAGACGAGCCTAGAGTGACTCTGTGCCGCAGGAGGGTGGTGAACGGAGTGCGGGGAGAGGACGGTCAGTATAGCAGGCGGGGACGGACGAAGGGAGACGAAATGCGTACGGCCAAATGCGGGATATTAGCTCGCGATTAATTATTAATAGTATCGAGTGCCCGCTAATAGATATAATGTTATTGCAGCGAGATCAGTCGTGGCTGGACGATGGCGGAAACGCCATTGGCCCGGCTAGGATAGTCGAATTCGAGATATCGAAGCAAGAGCCCCCACCTCCTCTCGCTCCCTCGTGAAAGGTGATTTCGTGTATATATAGATGAGTATAGTGTTCATTCAATCAATGTTACACGAGAAAATGTCTTATGAATTTTCCGTCAAATTAATTGCATATATTTATATATATACGCCAATGCAATTCCGAATTTCTCGTAGAAGACAATGGAGATTTATTTAACAATGGGGGACTATTTCTGAAACTCTACGAAATAATGTATTTTTGTTAGGCGCAAATCGTATTCTCTGATTACGTTTTCTGCAAAAGAAAATCGACCGTCTTAAACAGCCGTTGATTATGTTTTAAGATTCATAAATTTGAAACTAGTATATATAACGTAGATATCTATCGCGTAATGAAAAAGCAACGGAGGTTGGAAAACTAGGAAGATGAGTGAAATTTCATTCCCGCAACGAAATCGGATCCTTAATAACTCATCGATATTTTTTCGTCCGGAGAATCGCTCGGTGAAACGACGTTAAGCCTCATTCACGCTAAGATACGCTATCAACGGCGAGTCTGCTCTTCGTTCGTCTAGTTTCGCTGAGGGATCTTACCTCCTCGTGGAATTTTCCTCGCCTTCGACAGAAAAGGATATCGCGCTTCGTTTCGTTAAGAGAGTAACTATGCGCTAAGAGAATCAGCGAGGACTAAATCATATTATACGTTATTGAAAACGGTGGGAAGAAAATTTCTCTTAAATTATAATTAATACACTCGAAGAAAAACATGCAGGTGAAGGCAGCTGTACAAGTTCTATATTGTATTTAGAATTAATGTGCATAGTTGAATAAATTAATTTATAGTTATTATAACTATAAAATAGTTATAATAAATTAGTATAAAAATTATTATTAAACTATTTTAATAATAATTTTTATTAAATATAAAAATTAATATAAAATTCAGTTTATTCAATTATTAATTCTACATATAAAACTCGTACATCATTTTATCACTAATATTAAATTAAATTTCCTATAATCTTATTTTAAGAGTTTTTCCTTAGTTCGGGAAAGTTTTTGTTAGTTAAATTACATTATCTTCGAAGACTTTATTATTTATTTTTCTGGAATTATTTATTCGTTCAAGCTCAAAAGATTTCTTTACTTGGGTATTTATATACATCGCGCGGAGATTTACGTCGCGGAAGTCAGAAAAAAATAAAACAGAAAATAACTTTCCTCTTTGTTATATGCCATATGTCATATTGTACCTATTATGATTTCAGTTTTCTTATTGTTAACATTAATATAATAAAATTACTGTCAATTGAATCGATTTGTCAACTTAGTAAATAGCGCAATTACATAATATATGATAACCTATATAATTGCTGTAAAAGATTTAATGGTGATTACAATTTATTTGGTGATACACAAGTGTAGTGGGATGGTAAAGAATGGAGTGTAGCAAAATACAAGTGCTTGGCTCTTGTATTCTTTGTTCAGCTTGATGTCTCGTATGTACCACGTTTGAGATATACGGTATTTTTTAGCGATCAGGATTTATGCCCAAAGCACACAAAGTGCACAAATTGAATTCAGTGTATTAAATGCAATAAATGCATTTTACATGAAACGTGTATCTCATATTATAACATTTGTAATCCATGGCATGCAAAAGATTAGAATTATTATCTATTATTTCGTATAGGAGTATTTATCACCCTTATTCCTGAATAAAAATTTATAAACACATTTATTACTTATTGTGTTATTTTACGTCTTATTTCTACGCATTATTTAGAAATATTTTATAAACCGTACATCCCATTTCCATGGAATATACGGTAAAAAATGGAAGGGTTTATAGAGATTATTTTTTTAATACAAAAAAATAAGTATTTAAATTATTTATACAGAGTTCCTAACATTTTTTTTCATAGATAGTATGAAGTTTTTATTGATATAATTTATTTATTCTAAACAATAAACAATACTTGATAAATTAATTTTGTTAAGTGTAGTGTTTATACTGAACTTACGTTAAAGAGAAAGATTTTTTTTAGATCTCGATTATAAACACTATCGATCGAAGTGATATGGTTGTAAAAAGTAATCCTCAAGTGCCTCGAGTAAGCACTTTGAACTCTCGCTGCTCTTTCTGTTTCTAAAGAACTATAAAAATTGTGCCAACTCGGTATTTTCGAATTATAAATTCCAGGAAGCAAATGGATCATCTCTCCGTCGCAAGGCACAATGAGTAGCGAAGCGACGGAAAAAGAGCAAGTCGAAAGAAGGGAGGAGAGGAAAGAAGATAGCGCGAATTCTAAGAAACAAAATGACCACACAATGAGAGGGACGTTTTCAGACGCGTTTCAATAACATCGGTCCCGAGATAACGCTGGAAAGTACACGAGATGTAGGCCGATTTTCTGCAATGGAAACCCGTCGATCCGCGATGGATTTGCAATGCCGCGGGGCCGAATTGTTTTTGCGTCGTATTTAAAAAAAAAGGTGGGGGGGGCAAAGGGGGAAGAGAAAAATCAACGATTTATATCGGGCAATTTCGGTCGCGTAGGGCGGCGCGCACGAAATTATCGGAAAAATATCGGCGCGTTAATAATACACTAATTTCGTAATTGAAAAGCGGTTTTATTTATCGGGCTAGCAGAGTTGCCGGCCGGTCGGTGAAATTTTTCGCGGCCGGTCGACGATTAACGGTCGCGGGATAACGCACGCGGGATGAAATTTTAGAGAACGAAAACGGCGATGGAACGTCCCACGGATAGAGGCAGCGATAGAAAGAGAGAGAGAGGGGAGGGATAGGGAGGGAGGGAGGGAGAATGGAACGGAATAAAATAGAATTTATGCCATGTAACTGCTTTCAAAGTTTAATTAAGTACTTTAACGCCGCGCGCGCGCTTTTATTTCCATCATATATTATTTTCCATTTTCGCCATTAAAGTAAGTTGCATTTGTCTTATTCTGGTATAAATGTAATGAATATTGTATGGAATTTTTTCGTTATGTTATATCGCTTCAGATTGCGACAGTTAACGCGTGGCGTACCTTTGCAACATGCATTAACTCATTTCTTGATAATTTTATCAGAATATTTGTTCGTACATAAAGTATTCCGAAAAAGTATCACAGAGACAAAAAGGATAAAGAGAAGAGAAACGCGGAAAAACGAGCTATTTCGTCGCCTCAGCCAACAACGTTGCAAACTTGCGCCACGCTGTTACAGGGGGTGCAGGTGCAACGGTACGGACGTGGAAGAGGAAGTCGAGTTATTTCGGATATTAAACACGAAATTGCGTGTAGAATAGTCCGGAAAAGCCGCCTGCCGAAACCCATTCGCACCGCGGAGGTTAAGTCTCTTAAACGGCGCGCAGTTTCGGCACCGGCATTCGATTTATCGGGGGAGTCGATACTCATCAACGGCAGAAGAATCGCCAGTTTAATCCAATTCTTTTACGTTCTGCGCGATCACTCCCGGGGATTATCGATCGCGATTTAAGGAGAACAGAGCCGCGCACGGAGAAATAAATCCAACCCATTTCTTCATTTTACACGACGTTAACGATCAACGCTGCAATTACCGATAATGAAAAAAGCGTATAAGAACATTTTCTTCCAGGAAATGGGAAAATATATGAATATGGAAGAGGTTTAAATTATAAAAAAGGAAAAAAAACACAGACACACACACAAAGATTGAAATTCTTTGTTATTCGCGCGCGTATTGAGATAATCTAAAGCGATCTGAAAACAATATCTAGTTTTTCTCATTCTATTTTACAGATTTTTAATAATCTTTACGGTTATCGATTATTATTATTGCAAGAATGCGAAGAAAAGAAACAACGCGAAATCGAGCGAATTTATTCCGTTTCGCTCTCAACTCTTTACGCGGACCCGTCTGGAAAAACAGGAATGTATATCGGTGAACGTGAGGAAGGAAACTTCCTTTCAAATCGCCTAACTCGCTCAAAGGACCAAAAAGTAATTCATCGAGTCTGTTCGGCCATCGTATTTTTCAGAAGCGCACATTCCCCGTTTCTATCCCTCTTTGCGCTACCTCATCCTTCTCGCCACTCCCCCCTCTCTCTCTCTCTTTCCTGAAAGAATTTAGCTGGCTGGTGGTATAATGCGGAACATCGGCGGGAACGCGAGAGGGTGGCAGTTGATGGGGGGTTAGTCCCAAGGTACTTTCTTTGATGCCGGCTGAGCCGCTTGGAGAGGGTGGCAACTCGGCGGTGCTGTCGAGTTTGGGGCAGGTCGCAACATCAAAGGGCGACATACTTGAAGCCGAGATTTCCACCTCCCTTCAGCCCCTCCTCTCTTCTATATTCCCTTGTCAGCCATCGGAGACTCACCGGATGACCTCCGCTCTATTGTCTACCCTCGATCGGTTTCGTTTCCTTGTACGCATCAGAAGTGAGAGACGTACAAATGTGCAGATATAATGTATCCGGGGGGAAAAAAAAAAAAAAAAAAACACTCACGTGGCGATTGGCGATTAGGTGGAAAAATCGAATGTGACGCTTTTGCAAAAATGTTTATTTTCAAATATTTTTTAATATATTGACTTCGTTTCAATCTCGTTGGTTCAATTATTTATTTGCGCACCATTTACCGCGCCATCGTATTTCGCTTTATTTTGTTTTAGTACATTTGATGTTCACGAGTAGTTAATTGTTTTATTGCTTATTTTCAACTCATTCATATTTTACGTTCTTTGCTTCTTTTTTTTCTTTATAAACAATCTGTCGTTTTTCTCTATTTCTCTGCTTACTCCGTTTATCTCGTCTATATCGGCGTCGCTTTTCGTTCGAACGACATCGAGTTATAAAAATAAAAATATCGTCAAAGGTACTCGAGACGTGGGATCGCGAGATCTGGACGAGGCGCTAATTTTTAACGAGCCGTTCATTTGGTGTCGGGTGCTCTTTTCGTTCGCTCGCGGGCCTCCGGGCCGGTAAATTTTAATCTTCTCCCGCGCACGGGAGAAAGAGCGGGAAACGCATATTTGTAGTATCAATATGCATCGCTTCCGCCGCGGCACGAGCGAGACTGCAGTTACCGCGGATAATTCTAAAGAATAATGTTTTTTTTAATTCCGAGCCGGGGCCGCTCGCTCTCGCCGATGATCGGCGGTCGGGTGTGTCTCTATTTTTTCTGGCCGGCCGGGTGTGCATTAATTTGTAATTGCGCGGCCGTTTTTACGCGCGAAGTCCGCCGATCGGAAAATAATCGGTCCGCGCGCTTCCCGATCGGATCGCGCGAATTGCTTTGTTTTGCGTTTTCGACCGGAGATGGATGGACGATAGAGCGGCGCAGAGCGAGAGAGAGAGAGAGAGAACGGGACAACATTTATAGAGGGACGGAAAAGAGGGGGTGAGAGGCGGGAAAGCGGGCGGACAGGGAGAAGCTTGCTTTTTCGCGGCTTAAAATTAATATGCATGGGTCCGACAGCGAAACGTTTATCTTGCCGGGCTTGATTTCGTTTTGATACGCCGACAAATTGCGGCGCGCGCGTGCCTCCGCGAGCGGGCCGCCGCGCCGTGTAATATTTGCGAAAGCACCATCGTTCCTCGCGACCCACGAAGTTTCAATAAAAGGTATAAAAATATTGCGGAACAACAGTGGATGGGGGGAAATGAAAGATATGAGCTAGGAAAGGGAAGAATTAAGACGTCAGGTAATTAATCAAGGGATACAAGAACACAGACACGTAAATTGTCTAATGTTTTTAAACGAGCGATGATACGATCGTCGCGATCGAAAGCTTAACAGAGAGAGAGAGAGAGAGAGAGAGAGAGAGAGATCGGCGGTAAGAGAGGCGGCGAGAAAATAGTAGAGAATTTTTGCGAATTTTCAGCGTGAGACAGTATTCGACATCTGGGCTCTGGCAATGTGCGCGGGTGGAGCGGCGATTAAAAATTAATAACGAATATCAACAGCGGCGGGGCCGGTGTGTGGCGCTTCATTACTCGAAATTAAAAATCGTCGTTCGGATCGCGAATAAAAACTGCGGTGGCCGCGCGGCCGCTTCGGTTCTGTAATTACAAATATCCACATGGCGCCCGGCGGAAAAATCGGTAAACAGACTCGTGATCGATGGCTGCTGCCTCCCCCTCCGCTCCTCGTTTACCCCAGCGTATGCCACCCTTTTTCCCACTGACCGAACCCCATCCCTCCCTCTCCCTCCTCGGGTCGGGGTAGTTTTTTACCGCGATGCCGCGAATTACCATTGCAAACGTCCGGTGCCTGTGAAAGTGGCGGAACGTATGGGGTTTCGATATGATTTCCAAAAAAAAAAAAAAAGAGGAATACCATAGAAAGACAGAGAAAGAGCGAAAGGTGCAAAAGGAGGAGAGAAAGGGCTATAAAAGTCCATGGAGCCCTATTAAATTCATGAATCTCGATTTAGATCGATCATCGGTCGTCACCTGAAATATTTTTTTTTGTCACCCGATACCTTTTTTCGCTCCCTCAGCCACGGAGGTATCGTCGGCCCGTATATAGTATCGGAGGTACGCCTTTTTGCAGTCTATAATTGATTTTTCGCAGCTACGTTTCGATACTTGAACCTTTCTTTGAAAATGCTGTAAAGCTTGTTTAATTAATTCTTGCCGCAATGTGATCTACTGCTGGTTTTAGTAGTTCTATGTGCGAATAATCAAGTAACTCTTTTCGAAAACATCTCATTCGCGCAAAAACACCATCGATATTCACACATATTGCTAAGTATTTTTAATTTTCCTCCATCACTTTTTCACTTCTTTAAGTACAGGTGGTTTGTAGCAATTTACATTGACAAAAAACTGTTCGACACGAATTTATATTTAACATAGAAATATCAAAATAAGATAGAACTGAAATAATTTTTGTTTTTCTGTGACAACGTTTTGCTGTTTGATATGATTTTTATAATACTAATTTAATAAGGGGAGTACATATCTACTATATGATTTTTATTTCTATTATTTTTCTATTATGTGTTTGTTAATTTAATATATAGGGAGTTCATCATAAAGGCAACTTGTACCGTGATATGTATCAATTTACCCCACATATCGGGGCAAATTGACTAGAATGCAGCATGTTCGTATTTCATTTATTGCAAAGAAACTATACCATATGTATAGAAACATTACTGATTTAAAAATGTAGAGAAAGAGTCTCTGTGTCATAGTCGTATATTTTAATCGCAATAACTAATTGTTTAAAAAATTTAACACCGAAATTGTGACAACTGTGCCCACAAGTATTCTCCCTATTTATAGTTCTACAAAAAATACTTGTATATACCGTTGGCACTGGAAATGATTATAAATAAATTATAGTAAAATTGCAAACATTTTTTTCTCTCAGTGCATGATTTGGCATAAATTTACTCAGAGTTTAATAGCAACCTATCTAACGTTATCATCATTAACGTCCTTATCATCCTCATCATCGATGTTGTCATCGTTGTTCGTCATCGTCGTCGTCTTCGTCGTCTTCGTCGTCGTCAGTGACACCGACGCGGGCGCGACATTAAAAGCGGCGGCTGGGCGCGAAAATAATTGCATTTCATAATTGGCTAAAATATCAGAAATGAAAATTAGTTTATCGAGCGTCGCGTTAATAATTTCGTTTAATCGAAGCGACCGACGCCGGCGTCGGGGCGCGCGGATGGTATTCGCGGCGCCTGCAACGCGGCGGATCAGGTGTACCAGAATAAATCGCCCCGCGACGCGTCCATCTGTCCTCCGCCTCCCCTCCTCTCGCGTCAAGGGATGAATATTTTTTTATTCGACTCTTTCACTTCGCCGCCCACCCTCCCCCCACTCCGCCGTTCAAAAAATGGTTTAAGCAGCCGGGATGTATATATATCCGCCGAAAATGCATTTCGAAAACTCTCGATATTCTCTCGCGTATTCGCGTCGGGCGTATCTATTAAGAAAAGTCCGTCAAAATTATATACAAGGTGTCGCGGCTGGCTGTTTCCTGCTGGCTGCGGATTTTTTCATGAGTCCGCGGATGCCGGAGGCGAAAAAATTGAATGAAAAGCTGTATAAATGCTAATCAACGATTGCGATTGTATAATTTCCGAGATTGAGTTCTGTATTAATTACAGATTTTTCATTTTACTGCTGCCGTGAACCTACTGTGTATTAGATCAATAATTTTTTGCTGTTTGATTATTTATCGGTCCTTTAACGTTAATATATCAGTGCTCTTAACAAAGATTATATATCTATTAGGGATTTTCCGCTAAGTTCGACTATACAGACTCGTCGAGCAATCTACGATGGCGCGTTCGCGTCATAACGGCGAGACACCCTATATAGGGACTGTCACACGCCAGGATAATTTAGCCGGGCGACGAAAAAAAATGGGGATATTTTTGGCCCGTCGAACTGTCACGTCGGGGAGAAAAAGGAGGGAATAAAAAAGGTGTAATTGCGTTCTTGCCGCCGCCGCTCGCGAGCTCGTTCACACGTGTCATCGCTCTGCGCCGCTTCCGCTTTTAATCACGATTATCAATTTCGGCGCGGAAAATAGCAGCCGTTTAATTGGCGGATGACACGCTTACCGATGCGGTAATTTAATGCCCCGGCCCCCCTCGCGGCTCCCTGGTCGGGCCGTCGACGCGGCGCGGCGTGCTGCGCTCGCTCTGCGCCCTGCGATCTCTGCTGATTCCGCAGTCGATCCGCGGCATGATCAAAGTTTCACGCGCGGTCGCCGCTCCGCCCAAGCAGATCGGCCCAGTTTAATGAGTTTGTTTGCTGATAATTACCGATCCACGCATCCGTGATCCGCCAAAGAGATACTGGCCATTTTCACGGCGAATTAATCGTCTCAAGGAGGAAATTTACCAATAAAACAGCGTGTCTTTTGATCACAATGTAAGAATATGCTCTTAATTCTGTACCGCATGGTACCTTAAAATTCGAGATAAAAGTTTTAAAGTGAGAATGACATTTCTAGTTACCCACTAATAAGAGGTATTTGTTTTATATATTAGATTTATATTTTGTCGGGTACCACTGATTTTCAGCGATATAAGATTTAAAAGTGTATATTTCCATTTGACCGTATTTTACAGAAAATGTAATCCACTTAAAACGCGAAAATTAAAATACATAACGTTAGATGGTATTTATCTTGACAATACAGAAAATCTTCTATTTGTGAGATCTATTTATTAATACTTGTAGGGAGATTAGTAGTAGTAAAAAGACACATGTAGATGCGTATTTGAAGTTACTAAATATACAAAATACCGTAATCAGTTTAAAACCTTCGCCATTTTTGCTTCACATCTACGCGGCCACATACATCATCAAACACACATAAAGATACACAGTACAAGGCTTCTTCTTTTTAGTTGAACTTCTTGCACTTCTTCATCTTTTCTCTTTTTTTTTCCAACGTGGACAGAAAAAGAAGAAAGGTAAATCATGCAAGAAAGAAGTTCAACAAAAAAAAAAAAACATTTAAAATCAGGTTAAAATAATTGTACTTAAGTACAGTAAGATAAATTATACAAAATGTGCACTATATGCACTATCCGTCGATTTTGGTTCAAAAGTAAAATATTGAGTCTTGGAAGCTGCACATAATGGAAGAAATATTATAGGAAAATAGGAATAAATATTAAGATTATTCAACCCATCAAAAATTATATATACTTAGTAGAATACTCTAATAAGTTAAAATCCTTACATTTATTCCTTCTCTTAATATTTTCTCCACTGCGCACAAAATCTTATGAATTGCGATATTTTGTCTATTTAGTAGTACTTCAAGTTTCTAGAAGTAAGAATCTGGCCAATCTTCTAATTTCGATTAAAAATGACGTATATATATGTGCACTTACCTAACTATATAAGGTATTTCGCGTATCTGCTTTCTAATTTTTTCAGAATGTCATCTGATTGGTTCTGCCATTATTCATCCAACCAATCGAAAATATAGGATGAGATTGGCAAGACTCTTACCTCTAGGGATACTAGTAGATTTTTGGCAATTGCATCACCTCGTGTTTAAAGGCGCAATTTTACGTAGCGTGTCAAAGAGCTAGGTTACAGTTGAGCGACTACTCCCACTTTGTGATGTTTCCCCTCTAGAAGAAGAAAGAGCCAAAACGCCAGCCGCTAACGTGGATTTATAATCTGTATTTTTAATCGTGTATGAAACTGACAATTAAGAATGCGCGTCAAAATGCGTTTAAATTGCTCAAATATACTAGTATTTTATCAGTAAATCTATTTGCGAAATAGATTGTCGTCGGTATACCGATGCTATAGCAGCTAAAAAGGTTAAGAACAATCAATAAAATAATTAATGTCAATAACACATTGTATACAAATCTCGTTCTAATGTTCACTGCCGTTGTCATTGAAACTCATTTTATGAAATAGTCGAAACGATTCAAACACCTCTATTGGGCCTCTCCAAACTTCAAGCGACAAAACGACGACTCGTAGGGGATCATGTAACAGAATGGGGAGAATCGCTGCGTGAAATTGAATTCTTAACTGCGAAAAGTCTTCATGAGAAGACCAATATAGTAATTTAATACGACTGGGAACATTTATGTCGTTACACCATGCTCTTGACGAACGTCTCGCGCGTACACGACCGGTCCAACTCGGATATCCGATTTTTCGGCGCGATCGAAATTAAGTACATATCTGTAATACGTTGCCCGTAACGTTGATGAAATATCCTGTGAATACCTAGGACTATAATCCAGGCTCGTGCTGGGATATGATTTAGTAAGTCACAAGGAATAGCTAATCGGAATTAGTTAACGAGTTCCTCAACTCAGCCACAATTTCCGCGTCCCTTCGTACCGTTAATTATCCAGCGCGAAAAAAGAAATCGGCGACGCACGATTAAGCGAAATCGATAATACATGCACGAGCGAAAAGAAGCCGCGCCGAATTTTCTTCGGAGATTTATGGCTCGCCGGGTATTATATACTTACTGGCGGTATATCATTTCACGCAGGTTTTACGAATACAATGAGGGGAAGTCCTCTCTCTCTTTCTCTCCCTTCATTATTTTTAATTAAATTGAAAATTAAATCGCGGGCGCAAGTGCGCGCGTGCGTACCCGCGCTCGCTCGGCGATATTTCGCCGAATATGTAATTTATATTTATGCATCGGCGATTCATTTGCGCGATTTAAGTTCGACGGCTTTTTTTTTTATTCGGCCGTTTTAATTATTCAAATACCGCGTGAGTTTTATACGCGATCGAAGGATTTGCAATATGAATGCGGTAAATAAATTAACTTTTATTAATGAAAATCAGAAATCCCGCGGCTCCATAAAACGGCGAAAACAACGCGCGTGTGTTCCGCGGCATTCTCGAAAAGCGGAATAAAAGCGGTAAAAATGTTGCGAGCCAATTCTTTCCCACCCTTTTTTTCTGTAATTAACGCACCCACTACCACGAGATTATCGTTCCGCAAACCAAATGTTTAATCAACGCTATAAGGTATATTGTAATATCGAATATGCAGTGTTCCTCGCGGAAAGTTTATTGCGTTCTTTCATTTTTGTCGCATTGCTTACAGAAACTCTCGTGGTTTAGCTGTTAAGTATACACTATATTAGCAGTCTCACGAGATTAACGTGCGATATTGTTTTCGTAAGATGCGTGAATCTATATCGTAATATTCCAAATTGCAGATGTCAAATTAATTTAATTATGTCAATCAAAGCGCCGCCAAAAATGTCCGCGCGTCTCTGTGTGTATATTATGTAAATTTATATTTCATTAGAAGGGTATTGATTCGTGGACGAATTTTAATCGCAGCCCTCTCCCGCCCCGTCGAAAAAGATATCACAATAAGTGTGGGATCAATATTTGTTATATGTGCAGACACGGGGATGAATAAAAAATCGCGTTAGTCATACCGTGATTGTGTTACGGCTGACACGCCACCCTCCTAATATAATCCGCGATCGAATAAAAGTCATTTTACATGTCTTTTTTAAATTCATAACTGAAGCTTTTATCGTCTGCATTTTTTCAGGAGTGAAGTATTTACTGTCGGATAAATTATTATCGATATCGGCTGCGCGTCGCAACATAGGTTACTAGCTGAATAGGTGCAAATAGTAGATAAAGTCTCTAGTTAGATTACGGAAATAAAAAGGATTAATATCCCCAAATCGTGTTATCGACCACGTCGCTCTTCATTCCCCGGCTAATATTAATATTTTAAATTAATGGATTTAATGTATCTATTAATATATTTAACGCGACCTTTGGGGAGTTTTTATTCCAACCAATCGAGGTAATTGCGATAATGGAGTAAATATGACGCCGCAATATTTTTCCAATGACGTAATTAATAGTCATTACCTTCCAATGATTTTATGCCGAGCGTTAAAATGAACAGTCATAATTTTTAACGACTATAATAATGGTTATTAATTTCATCATTGACAAATATCGCGGTCGACTGATGAATTTTCTCAACTATCTGAAGCGATCCTAATATATCACGTACATCATTAAAATTCATCTCTAATACAAGAATTAACGGAGCTGCACTTGACAAATATAAAGCGCGATTATCGGTAGACATATCCTAGTTAATTCTCTTCTTTCATATAGTATTGTATGACGAGAATTCGCCTGCAGGTGTTTGAAAATTTTAAGAGGGACTAAGAACGGAAGGGTTGAACGCGAAAAGAGCGTGAAGGCGATTCCACGACGGGGATATATTTTTAACGAGGCTTGCTCGAGAAAATCGTTAGTTATTCAATCATTCGGATAGGTAGCGGACGATAACGAGCGGATTGATTAAGCCTAAACGCGGGACTCCCTCGTTCTAGGGGTGTTATTTCTTATTTTCCCTCGGTTGCTTTTTCCGTTTCTCGCGGCAATTAACCACGCATCGAAAACTATTAGGGGGAGGGGAGGAATAAGAGGACGTGATCGTTCTCACCGAGGGTGTATGAAAATCGCACCTTGATTGGACATAAGAAAAATTGAAAGCTATATTCGCATGAACGACTCTACCAACCATTATTACGCCGTCGTAAAATGTTCGACGTATTCTTGCGTCGAATACTTTACTGGAGTTCGTTTAATGTACCCACCCGGATAAAGCTAAATTATCTTTTAATCGTGCAGGGGCGAGTGTTGCAGAATTTGCAACATTCATTTTAAAATTGAATAAATTTAGAGTAAATTCGCGAGTAGTTACACTTAAGTACTGAAGTGCATGTAGCATTGGGTACAGAAATATAGTATTCCTAACCGTCAAAAAAGTTACATATACATATATGATATATATCGATAGATACTTCACATACGAGAGGAGAGGGAGTCTAGAAATGTTACGGATGAGATCAGGGACCTCAACATTAATTTTTGATCTCTCGTTTTTTCAACTCGACGAATTGCCTCGCTCGTAAATAGCTGGTGGAGAATACCCCACTTTCGTATCTGTTCGAGATGCCGGATTTTCTTTAATCTTCTCCCTGAAACCTGGCCGCGTTTGCAGACATGCGTCTAGACTACGAACATTGAACGAGTTTCTTATTTAAACAAATATTGCAGATAAAGTACTACAGTCTCGCAACAAAAGAAGCGTGTATTTTCAGAGCATAACGTGTGGTATAGCACGGTTTCGAGACTCGACCGAGCGATATTTTTACGTAAACGGCTAGTCGTCGTGCGTTTTCCTTTGACTTGATCCTTATGAGGTGTACTTGTGACTCATAGCGCAAAAGCCCAGAGTATTAATCGAAATTAAATCAGACATAAATTTTCCAATTAAATTATACACATAAATACAATTCTAAATAACTATATTGTGTTCGATACGTTAAGATCATTTGATAATATTGTGCAATATTAAACACGCTAGTGCGATCATTATTCGATAGTATTGCGCTATAAATATTGGAAAATCACCTTTATAAATTTAGTCCCTTAATTGCGATAGCGACAAGTAAATCACCGCTTACAATATTATAATAATAACGCTTTACGGCGAGACCGGCTGAGTCGTAAAATTACGCTGAAATTATGCTAATCCGGCGTTCGCCACGTAAACTGCAATCGCATCTCTCCTCGCAACGCGGGAACCCGCGGATTAATACCTTAATTTCGGGAACTCGCTTCGTCCCCCTCGCAGTCGATGATGAATACACAATACTGTCTCGAGCCGGGACGAAATAAATTTCAAAAGGATATGGACAGCGTGACAAAAATTCGAGACCGGGCGCAATTCGTTCGTTCGTTCGTTCGTTCGCTCGCACTCGCGCTTTCGGCCGTGAACGAGCGAGCGAGCTGGCAGCACGCGAGCGCAAATAACGGTCAGTATTTTGCAGTAATATTTCACCGGAGCAGTTGGTATTAATTCGTAATATGTTACCGGCAAACTATACGAAAGCCCCCACACGTACCCACCGCGCCGACCGCCCCTCCTCACGCCGGCTACCCTCTCTCTCCCCGAACGGGCGTCGTCCCGCGAACCACCCTAATATATGGTCCGGTATTATTGCAATGCAATGGACAGAATACTGTCAAAATTTATCGGCAGCCGTTTTTCATGCGCCGCGTCAAATGAGCCGAGCGATTAAAGCGCGCGAATTAGCCTCGAAATTTTCGGCCGCTGTTGTTGTTGTTGCTGCGAAATAAACGCGCGCGCACGTGTATGCAACACGCGTACTTTGTGACTGGCTGCCGTCAGTCCTCATTTCCAGCTCTCTTTTCTTAATTTGCCCCTAATAATACACTGAGAGAATTATTTTTGACATTTGTAATCACAATCACGTATTAAAATAATTTGTTGGTTATTATTACTATAATGTTAATAATAGTAATTATACAATAGTTCCATAGATAAAAAATGACTAATTACCATAAGTTATTACCATATAATTAATTGAGGTTACTATAATTTAACTATAATTTATAGTCTATAAATTATGATTGTCCCAAAGGTGATTAGATAAGTTAAATAATAAAAATTACAATCATTTTTATGATTACGATAATATAGAGTTACTTTCGGCTGCCGACTATATACATATATATTTGTTGGCAAAACTATATATATATTATTACTAATATTACAGCAGTATAATGATCATAATTGTAGTAACAAGTAATTACAAATACTCAGTGTACATCACTGACGCTAAAATTTAAGCAATAATAATATAGAAATAAGATAATAAATTGTTAACGGATTTTATCATCTAAAAGATATTCATCGTGTCAAGTCGTTCAAATATTTAGTAATTTCGTTACTATAGCACATTTGTGTTGAATGTATACCGAAAGAAAAAAATAGCTGCAATTATTATAATTTAATTATAATTTATTGTTATTTTCGGAACCAACTATGTTTTTTCAGTAGAATTATAAATATAATTATTTTTACTAACATTACAGCAATAATAAAATAAAAATGGCGCTTCTGACCATAATTATTTTACCACGCAATTATAGTTACTAATAATCAAATATTTTTCTCTGTTATATGTGAAACATTTCGTTCGTTCAATACTTAATACAAATTTTTATTTACGCATTTGTAGCACTTTGACTGCTACTTGTATCCTACTTGAATACACACTATTTGAGTATGTCAGTTCAGAATCGTACACCAATCAGCACCCTGCATCAATGTTAATGTACATATATAACACGCATTTCCTACTTACTACTATTTATAAATAAATAACACTTTGCATTGATTTTATACATCAAATATTGCGAATTTTAAAGAAATCCCTTAATTTTACCAAATATTTATTGAAAGATATATGTTTTATTTAAATAAAGCATTTTAACGTCTGAAGAAAATCACTTAAAATTATATTATGTAAAAAATAATAGCGCCAAGAGATTAATTATAAAAATTTAGTAAATCAAAAAGTGCGGCAATCAAAGGATTAAATTTCCTTTAATTATTGATTCTCACAATTATGAAAAAAAAAGATCAAAGTCCGTGATTCATTCGTAGTGAAACAGAAGAATATTTGTTCAATATTATGGAATTTAGATACGTAATATCAGTTACATGACAATCACACATGAGAGGTCCAAATTAACGTCCATATTCGTAGCGCTGTATTCGTTAAAGGCTGATCGAACAATTCCATTATTACTGTTAAAATTATGTGTATGAGGGATTCCATCGATTATCCGTATCTTGACTGATACAACGCGGTGCATTAAGACGCGCTCACAGTGAATGAGCGAAAAGCGACGGTTTCCGAATTTCCGCGCGTTAGAAATGCGCAATTTTGCGAATGTCAGGCGTGAGAGATGTGCAAGGAGAGCGGGTGCGACGCGTGCGACGTATAAACAATATTCAGAACATTAAACAGCTAAATCCGCTATTACGCGACGCGTCGCGCCGGCGGAACGCCCGATAATTCACGCGTGCTAAACAGTGTATAAAGAATAACAAATTAATTTGTTATGCCCGCGCCGCTCCGCGCGCCACGCGTCGATGCGATGCGATGCGAATTTGCCGGCGGACGCCTCCCACGCTTCGCACACGATTTATATAAATTCTAGCGGTCGTGTACGGTATAATGCAAATAATCGTAACATGTTATACACAGAGCGCCGGACGGACGACAAGGAAAAAAACATGTCGATTTAGACGGCGGGATAAATATTGCAGCAGTGCAAATTCGAGTTCGATTTTTACTCCTTTACTTTTTGATGACCGATTCTATAGAATCGGCTGCACAATATGTAATAGAGTTTTCACACAGCTGCCGCCTCATTTTTTCCCATTTGTTTCGTTTTCCCAATCCAATTTTTTATTATTACAAATTTCACGGCAGGTCATGTCCAGTAGCGGAATTGCATTTCTCGACATCACAAATCTTCGCGATTTAACTAATTCTCAAAGTTTCGTTAAAGCGAAGTTCGCTCGGAATTTAATTGACAGATGCATCATCGATTAGAGAAAAGACTCACTGTTAAAAGACTAAAGACTGTATATCGCACACAAACTGCTAATGTTTTACCGTTCAAGTTTTTTATGCGTCACAGTTTTTAGGGTCATGGCATATAGTAAAACGTAAGCACTAAGACTTTAGAACTATAGCACATAAAATGCATAAACATAACATCGAGAAAAAAGTATTTGGTGTTTATACGCAATAACTTATAATTACATATTTACTGTAATTATGTCATTGCTATAAATGAATGATAATAACTACAGTTCTATCGAAAATCGATCAACATAGTAAAGAATGTTAGACAATATGTTTTATTCGTTACTACGAAAATTTGTCCTAATCATATCATTTGTGGATTTAGATTTAAAAGCAATTACCGTCAAATGTGTGAAAAATGTCTCGTTCCAATTTCGGCAAGTCCGGCAATTCTGCGCCTCTGCTTTCGTTCGAGATATCTTCGACAGTTGACTTACAATCGTTAAGAATCGCGCAAATTTACAATGACAACGATCGCCGGCCACGTCTCGCAGACCACTTTTCCTTCCAGCGTCTTTCCTCTTTCCTTCCCTCACGCTGCCGCCCAGGACGTCGGGCTAACAGGAAAATAATACCCTGTTGATTGGCAATTTAGTCTGAGATTGCAGCAGCAAGAAGCTCCTTGGAGGCGAAAGAACGAATCAAGGTGGAGGTGGCGTCGGGACGAGTGGAACGACCGCGATCAAACCTGCATCTTTTCTTCGATTTTTCGTCAACTTTCTATCCATCGTCTTACTAAAACTACTTTCTTCTTTCTTATATATACCAAGGTTAATAGAGTTTCTTATATTATTACATGATTACATGTAATAATGTAAATAACAAAATTATTCTAGAAAGAATTTATCAACAATAGAATGTAATTTATCGTTGAGAAAAAGCACGGATTGAAAACTTCCGCAAATAAATGCTTTATTTTGATGCTCGAAAGTCTGACTATGTCGTCACGTTACAAAGAATTAACTAAAGAAAAACCTTAAAATCTACGTTATTTCTAATCCAACATCGAGTTCTGTTTAAAATTAAGAGGGAAACGTTAGAGATAATAGAAATCTGATTATTGCCGTCAAATTTCTATCTTGAAAACTCGACAGTACGAGAATTCCAAGAACTCATATTGCAGAGGGAACGTATCAGCTTACGTATCTTTTTTATCTGTCAGTATTTTTATTCGCGAGGAGCAGCGGCAGGACAGGGTGCGAGCCGGCGGCGCGGCGCAAACCCCTGTCCCGAGTGGTCTAGAGAAGTCAGCGCAGCGTGGTCTAGGGTCGGTTCTTCAACCAGTCGCCCTTATATACTAATTATCATCATCGTAGGGCGCAGTCTCTTGATGCGAATGCCTGAACGCACCTGAACCCCCTGAAACGACTCCGGCCGAGACGAGAGAGACAGCGCGCGGAAGGGTGGGAGGGAAAAGCGGGCAGGAAGGAAGGGCGATGACTCGCACGTTTTGTGCAAAAACGCGCAGACGTCCGTCTTGGGAGACAACTCTCGGCTCGTTGCTTCGAGCGGCCACCCCTCTCGACTCCCCTGCCACCCACCCGACGGAGGTTTCTCGTCCTTCGCCTCGCCGCCGCTCTTTCCCTCGACCCTTTCGCACCGAAGCGGGTTAAGAGGGCCAACAGTCAAGAGCCGTGTCGTGCTAAAAGGCACGCTAAAGAGGATGCCACCGGATACTAATTGTGCCGTTCGTGAACAACTCGCTTTGTCCGCCGTAGACCATCAAGAGCGACCGAGGGATGATTTCTTGAGAGCAGCCGCACGATTTGTCGAAACTATTGTTACGCCACGCCGTACACTCTTCGATGTTGACAGATTCTGTCTGTATGAAGTGTTGGAAAATTAGAATTTATGCGACTTTGCACTTTTACTGATTCAAATATACATAAATGAATCCAGGAAACATGTATCGATCCTTTTGCATGTAGTATTAATTAGAAAAAGGAAAAACAAATTATCCTTTTCGTTGTAAAAGCGTTTAGTTTTATTAAGCTTCTTTCATTAATATATAAAAGAAAGTAATTGTATTTTTGTGTCTTGGTATTAAAACGGTCAATTTATATCTTGAAGGTAGAAAACGGTATACATGAGTGTACCGTTACAAACAAATTAATTTATTTTTACGGATAAATCAGGAAAAAATATTAATTGCTTTTTTTAAAATAAAAATATCGCATACGAAGTTTTGAAATGGAATTTGAAGCACGGGGTGATCGCATTTGGAGATGCGCTGAGGGACGCGAAGCAATATAAAGGGTGGGACGCGAGGGCCAAATGGCGCGTTCTAAATTACAGCCAATATTAAGATCTCGCGATTGCGCGAAATGGTATGCAAAGCAATTCCGGTTGCCGTCCGTGCGTGTGTGTGTGTGTGTGTGTGTGTGTGTGTGCGCGCACCTCCGGTTTTTAACGTACACCGGCCCTCGAAGCGACCATAAATTTCCAACGGAGTCTCGAAAGGGTCTGCCACGCGCCAGAAACGGAGAATTACGTTGTTCCCTCGTGCAGATCGGCACGTTTCCTTATTACAATCCCATTGCCCTATCCCGATGTCTTTTCGCCACCTTTCGCAGATCGCACAGCCCCCCGGAATCGCCGAGTGCTAATTTTTTCTACTAATCTTTACGATTCTGAGAATTGAGAGACAAATGCTCTCAGTCGCGACTTTAAACAATCGTAAGGATAAAATGCGGCGTTGAAGGATACAATTTGAGAACTGAGAGTCCCGTATACATTTTTTATATTCGCGTTATAACATTTAAATAATGCAAATGCTTTCAGAGAATCGTTGTATAAACAAATTGCATTACTATCTCTTTCTCTCTCTTTCTCTCTGTTCGAAAGCAGAGCATTGTTGACGTAGAGCGTTAAACATGCATCGCGTATATCGGAAGCGATGCACATCGCGTCGCTCGTTGCTCGTCGTCTCGTTCTTTCCGACGCGGCGAAATCGCGGCGAGAAGTCGCCAGACAAAACCAGACGTCTGCGTATTGTTCGGCCGGTCGCATTCAATGGCGCGTGCACAATGCGCGTGCACGAACGACGAAGAGTGCACCCGATGCATCCACCGTACACGGAACACTGGCCCTGCGTACGCAACGAATCGTGTTCTCTCTTTCTCTGTCTCCCTTTCCTATTCGTTTCGCTATCTATTCTCGAAGACTCGCCGCCATCACCCCGACTCATTCACAACCCCTTCGTCCGCTTTCCGCGACCAAGAGGTTGCGAAACAGCGTAGGGCGCAGCTGTGCCTCGCCGATAGAGATGTATCGGTTCCATTATAAGTTGTTAATGAGACAGATCTGCCTCTCGGCCTGCCGATGCCTTTACCGGCCGCCATTGTCGCGTTGCGGTCATTGTCTCCCTCTACCGCGGATAATAATATCAGAGCAACCCTTTCAACAACGGAATGAAAAAAGAATCGTGGGAGCAGGATGGGAGACCAGTTTCCGGTCGAGATTGTTTTCCGGTGAGTGGGGATCTTACGTCTAATTATGGGCTAATCTGGGATCACAATAGAAGAACTGTGAACTTTCGCGCGGGCGGTTATAATTTGTAATCACGATGTACGAATATATAAATACACAACATCTCTTGTAATTGAGACGAAAAACGAATAAATTCTCTACCGCAAATAATTAAATCTCAAATTAATAATCTCATAGATGACAAAAATCGAGATGTCCCTAATTTTCGGTAGAACTTTAAAAGCATTGGTCTCTCTCCTTTTTTTTATTATAAATTTTGATAGATAAGTTTAAATTTCTAAAAAGGAAGTAAAATACAATCCAACTTCTGTTATAATAAAAGTTTATTGTTAAAGTTTTTACTTAAGTATGTAACAATTTTATCAAATTTTATAAAGCGCTGGAGTTCAAAGACCCAAATTACAGATGAAGGGTTAAGATGTCTTTGAATTTTACATTTTGTTGGTAATTAAAATCAACTATCATTTTTATAATATACAAAACTTATGAAATCATTCTTTCGTAAACTTTAACATGTTTAGAAAGTATTTGTAAGTACGTATTTAAAAAGAAAAGAAAGAATAGAGATCATTAATTAGTCAGCTACTCCTAGTATTTCAAAGAAAAGAAATGTGCAGGATATAATAACCCATCGTGTGCACTAAGGGTTAAATTTCCTAGAAAGGGGGAAAAGTATTTCTCAACTTGACAGACAATTATTGATCAAGCATTATTATATCGACAAAAAGAATATTATATTGATATAAGAATATTATATCACAATAATATAAGAATATTATAGCTTAACATGTTCAAATGTCAACTCTTATCATTTTTATTTCATACAATTCATTAAAAAAAACTATTCTTTTTGAGTTGTGACGTTTTGACGACTTTTCATAAAGTTAAATAGTTCACTTCTGATGATTGATAAGGAAATGTCCGCTTAACTTATTCATGGTAGTAATTTGAAAATTATGTTTTTTGAGCTGTGTCACTTTTAAAATAAGGGAGGAGAATATATTGCTTCACAAACGTTTCATCGGTATGACGTAATATCCAGCTCCCACAGCTTACTGTTCCTAAAGCAGCAATTGCCGAAAAACATTGCAATTTTTCTCGTTTGCTTTGTCGTTGTCCCATGTGAAAAAAAAAGCGGTTTTTCTCGCACTTTCGACGATGTAACGATCGAAAGATAACGGGGAGCGATCGGTATCGATACGGGTCGCGTATTTCCACGTCGATTCCGTTCTTTGTTATTTCGTGTCGACGCACGCGGGACCGGCCCTCCATATTTTTTATCCTCTTTTTTTCCCTCCTCCCTCCCTCTTTCCCTCCTTCGGCGCCGTATTTCATCGTTTCGCGGGCGTTGCGCCCGCTAAAACGGCCGGATTATAAGCGCCCGATAAA
>NW_017280561.1:867853-878019 GCF_001594065.2 Cyphomyrmex costatus | reverse complement strand
CCCCCCCCCCCCCCCCCCCTCTTCCCCCTTTCTTGCCTGTTCCCGAAAATCGAGCGTCGTTATTCCCGTCCGCACTTGTTTTTTCTTTTCCTTTCTCGTCCGCGTTCGTTCACGTTTTATTTATTCCATCGGCGCGGTCATACCGTCGTTAATTGGCCACCTCTTGCCTGCAGGAAAAAGGCACGGCTACGAAAATATACGGGATGCTTCTTGCTCTTATCACAAAGACACTCACAATCAGTCGAAGCGCCGCTATATATTCTTACGGCGATAAATACATCCACGTGCGCCGGGCGAGGCCGTTTTAAGCGCGTCTGTTTACGCGGAGTGGCGTACTGTTTTTGAAAAAGATTAAGTATCGCTTTATCGTTTATTAATATAAACCCGAGTTAGTAACGACGAGATATGATGTATCAGTCAAAAGACACGCGTCGCAAATCTCCCGTCGTTCGTCGCAAGAAGCGGACATGAATAATTGAGCGGACCGATCATAAATATCGATAGGACTTGGCGAATGAGTCCATCGCGAATCGTTAAGATGAGCGCTCTGATCGAGCGTAGCAATAACCTGCACGCGATTTTTTCCGCAGTGGCGTTCTTATTAATTGCGGCTTGTCTTTCCCGTAAATCTCCCGATCCCGCGGCTATTCCGCGGTATACTGAGCCCAAATGGGGTTTATATCCGGCGGAATGGGATAGAGGTGAGATTAACGGGCATGTCGACGCTACATGCCAAATTTACTGTCGCTCAGTTCTTGTTACCGGGAAACACCCGTTAAGCGTCGCGACGCGTCCGAAATCTAGAGGGAGGGAGGAAGGCAGAGAGAGAGAGAGAGAGGGGGAGAATCAGAATTGTCATTTATTAAACGCTTTGGGACTACGTCTCCTAAAGAATACACACATTATTATAAAAATAACAATGTAATTATAATTTGCAATGTAAAATGTAAGATGAAGGAAAGGAAAATGTACTATACTCTGACAGTAAGAAAAAAATAAAGTGTATATACGTGTGAATGATTTGTATAAAGTTGTGTTCGAAAAGCACACATTAGTGATTGCACACACCAAGTCCCTTCAAGCGTTAAAGTAATGAAAAAAATAAAAAAAAGAGATAAATACATTTAGAGATTTTAAGTAATAATATAGCAATTCGTATAATTAATATATATGTAGAGAGAGAGAGAGAGAGGGAGAGAGATAAAAAGCATTTATTATGCTTTCGTCTAGGACAACTCCTCTATAAACATATAAAGAAAATAAAAAAAAAAGAAATTAAAAGCGGCAATAATTAAAAAACGCATGAGGAAATAATATGTAAAGAAAATATATGTGATAAAAAAAGAAAGAAAAATATAAAATAATATATAGGAGAGAAAAAGCGAGAAATTGTATCGTTGGTTAAACATCGTTTCATAAAAAATCATTTGAAAGAGCAATTTGTAACAGCAGTTAAAAAAATTTCCTCGTAAAAGCATTCAAATAATATCATACGAGTGATCCTAATATATCACACACACTGTACTTAATTTTTTATTTATATTATTATCACGGTCTGTAAGCATTTATCTATTATTAAGATACCGTCTCTCGATTCATAGTAATCGCACAGTGTCCCTCGCGGGGGACATAAAAAGATAATAGAAGGAAGGTGGACGCGTGACGTTACGAGTCGAGCTGATTGCGAACACCAGCCCTACGTGTCCCTGATATCAGCAACGTAACTGCGAAATGCAGTGTATTATACAGGTGGTGTCGGTTAAAACGCCAAACTGTTTTACCGCGACGACAACGTGCCAACGATTAACCCAGCGTGCATGTTGTACGTCCCTCTCTCTCTCTCTTTCTCTTTCCCTCTTTCCGCACGCGCGTGCATCCGTACGTGCGTGAGTACATGCGTGCGTGCGTGAGCGCGCGTGTGCATGTGCGACCTTTGCCGCCTAGCCGATATAAACATAGAACGCATGCATCGCTGCCGGTGCACGAGACGCGATCCCTCTCACACTCACTGTCATCCCTCATCGGACTCTCGCTCTCTCGCTCTCCACGCAACCCCCTCATTTCCGAGCGACGCGGAGCGTGTTGCTGTCGTCCCAACCCCCGCCGCGTTTTCTCTCCTCGCCTCCTCTCTCTCTCTCGCTCGCTCTTTCTTTCTCCCTCTTTATCTACCTGTCTCTCTCGGTCGCGTTTTCACTCTTTCCCACCCACCACGCAGACCTCCCTTCCCACACTCCCGACACCCGATACCCGACACCCGATACCTAATTATGTTAAACGCTTCCGGATTTTGCGGCCGGATTATGCGGCCTCACTGCTCTCGCACTCTCTTTCGCTCTCTCCGCGCGCTGCTTTCCCTCCGCCTCTTTCGCTCTTGTATGCACGCGTGCTGTTTGACTGTCCGCGCCGATCTCTCGCTCTCTCGCGCGGAGCAAGGATTTGTAACGTTTATAAATGACGAGCGTTATTACAAGAGAGCGATTAGATGCGTCCTTGGACCGTAATAAGATATAAAGACATTTTTGAAGAAGAAAATACATATATTATATATTCTTTATGAGAATGTGAAAAATATTCTCTTTAAAGAAAAATGCACACATTGTTCTTTTATCTTTATTATACATATTATATGTATTATATAAACTATTTATATTTTTTATTAGTAAACAGGATCCAGGATTATAACGTTTGTCATATTTTATAACCGTTCTTTGTAACATTTCCACCATTCGATATGACTCTTTTTGTTAAACTTAATGTTTATTACTCAATTACCATTAAAACCTATCTTGGCTTATAACCTTTCAACTCTATTGTTTGAATTTTAATCCATCGAGCTTTTGTTTCTATATTCATTTAATAATTTCTAAAGAAAAATGTTTTTTCTTTTTCCAAAATAAGATTTTGGAAGGTATTGTTGACAAAAACTATTTCATAATAAATATCCTAATATACGAAAAGAGAGAAAAAAAAAGAAAGGTATACCTATAAGAAGAGCTTAGAATTAGTGGTGTGTTGGAATTAAATTATTAATTTATTACAAACATGAGATTTATAGCGGAACGTTTCGATTTAACTTCATCAGCCGCACAATTAGCTAATCTGATATAATAAATTAAAACACATAAAATACGTTAAGCGCAGGAACTGTATAAATATAAAAATAAAAGTGACAATAAAAAGCAATATTCACGATTAGACGCATAAAACCTAATATTATAGGTATGTAGCTACCTTTATAAAAAGAGAACGTTTTACTGATTAAAAAATTGCAAGCTACTCTAAAATAATCAAATTTGTTAACAGATTCATTTGTCTTTTTTAGGAGATGTGGAGTTTTATCGATGATTTCTCTGACTCGTGCGTGCGCGATACAACCTACGAGAATTTATTGCTCGCGATTAGTCAGTTAGAGAGGATAGATCTGTTCATTTACGGCGCGTGGGAGGGAAAAAAAAAAAAAACGAAAACGTTTCCAAAGTGCATCCAGCCGGCGCGAAACGGCCGGAAGGACCGAGAGTTTGTCGGAAAGAATGGGGAAAAAGAGAGTATAGACTGCGAGAGCGTTCCAATTTCTGGGCAATCGCCGGCCAATTTCGGCGCGTGCCA
The DNA here is from genome assembly GCF_001594065.2 of Cyphomyrmex costatus. Classification (NCBI taxonomy): domain Eukaryota; kingdom Metazoa; phylum Arthropoda; class Insecta; order Hymenoptera; family Formicidae; genus Cyphomyrmex; species Cyphomyrmex costatus. The sequence goes on along the minus strand of NW_017280561.1, from coordinate 874,413 downwards.
AATCCACCCCTGTTCGGCGGTGGTCCGCGGCCTCCATCCCTCGGCGATCATCCCTCTCTCCTCGCGCTCGACCGCCGAAACCGATGTTGCGCGGGATCGCGCGATTTTGCACCCTCTCTTTCAGTGTCGCATCTTTCTGCACGCGTGCAGAATCCCGCGCTCACTCGCACTCGCTTTCTCTCACTCCCTCACGCCACGTTCGTCCGTTCTATCAACCCCCCGGAGCGCGAGGGTTTGTGTACGCGCACGCGGCGAAAAACCGCCGGCAATGATTGCGGTTTACGGCCGCGAAAAACCATCGTGGTCGGATGACACAACAGCAATTTCGAGTTTATTTAAAGAATAGTATTTGCAGAAAGAACGTGGTTAAAAATAAGCCGTCATTAAGTAAAAAAAAATTATATTGAGGAAAAATTCTCTTATTTAATAATAGAAAAGTTAATAGATAATAGATGATAATAAATTAAAATAAATTAATAAATATTCATAAGTCAAAAATTGATAAGAAAATATATTGCGGGGTTGTAGGAGATTTTTGATAACGACAAATCGACTTCGGTGAAACGCATACTCTCTTTGTTTTTCGCCAACTTGTGGTTGGCAGCAGTCGGATATAAAAACGCGACAATTCAAACATGTTTGATTTAAACAATAATGGCAAGGAATCGTGGTTTTTGAAATACGCAGCGAAATTAGTTTCACGAGTTTCATTAAGAATAAGTGACGATTGTTTGATATACGCGGCCATATTATAGAAGGATGCTCGAATGACGTAAATTGCTGCGCTCATTACGAGGAGCATTTCATCTGTGCGAAAATAATTGGCGAATAAAATGAGCGCGACAAGAGATTTCCTGCGCGATTTCGTCTTGAATATTTGTCGGCGTTCAAATTGGATTAAAGAAGCCTGGGAGGTCGGCTAACCGAAATCGACGCTTGTAATGAATCTCGGATTACTATCGAGTGTCCATAATTTCCTGCCGTGATTATTATCGCGTTGCCCTAATGCTACATTGTATTAAATTCCAGCGTTGGTAACCAGAGACTGCTGCGTCCAATATTATTATTATAATTCTCGCTATTGTTGCGGACAACTTCTCCCATTATTTCTTATCTCTGTATCGCGGCATCGGCAAACCTTCTTCAGAAATTTATTAAACTTACTTAGAACGCGCTCGAGTGAAAACATATTGTCCGGCCTGTCTTATAACAAAACTTTAATTGAAATTTAATTATTAAAAATTATACGTTGACGCAATAAAATAAAATTGCAGAAGAGAATAACGTCTAACCGTTCTTCATAAGAAAATACGCGTCTGCGGTTACTTTTTCGAAATATCGGATACCGCAAATTGTAATTGTACTCGATGTTCCAAAACACGACATCGTATTATCAAACAAACGTGAACAGTGTGTTTAATATCGTAAATATAAGCACGACAGAGGCTCGATAATATCAATGCGCAGAGCAGAAGGGGTTTCTGCAGAATTGTATTACGGGCTCGAAGAATTAGACCTACACCTGCATGCACGGCCATCTTGCCGAGCGTTTCTCCCCTACCGCAAAAATAATTGCGATCCGCGCACCTGCCGATTCGCCGTTTGAACGGTATAGAAAAAGAATCCGGACGGCGAATTATGAGACTTGGGCCAATCGCGGCCCGACGCATTTCTTCTTATCCGTTCGTTCGTACCTCGCCAATCGCCGAGCGGGGAAAATCGGCATAGCTCGATTTATCACACCTGGCCGAGCCACGATACGAGATTTACGCAACGCGCATTATCTTTACGAGCCGCGCGGAATAACGTCGTCTAGAGTATCGGGAACTCAATAGCGTTTCGTTTCGTTTCACTTCGATGAAATCGTACAGTGATCCAAGAAATCTTCTTGGAATACATAAGGTTGGGTAAACATGATTTTATCAGTTACATATAAAATACACTATAAGTCAGATAAACAAATAACAGCGTTAATAATAAGTACCGGAAGAACAATCAATATGTATACGTTTGAGATAACGCTAACTCTGCATTAACTTTGCTATAGTCTTAAATGTTAGTTTACAAATGTAACGAATGTTCCGAGACGTCTTTTATTCGTTGCTTGTCGTGAATCACGTTTCTTTTTGCGCCATCTCCTTTGAGAGGCCGATACTTAATAATTTTTTACTCGCCCGGTACAACTTGGCACTTAATATCATAACACGAGGTTGTAAAAACGCGTCTGGAGTGGCCGCCCTCGCCAGAGTGTCTGCGAATAATTAAGGTTTGTTTTACAGCCGCTCGCAGGCTTTCACGAGCGATGGTCCCACCGCTCCGATGAGAAGTCGTTAGAAATTAGAACGCTATCAATCGATACTCGGGAACTGAACGTCGAGAATGTCATGATAAAAATCGTTCACGGCAGATCTCTCTGAAATCTAGATACTCGTGACAGTTGCAAAATCTGCATTCGTGGTTAAATGTGGCTGAGTTTTATCTTATCTCACGCAAAACTCACATAATGTTATCTGCGTCATCAAATATGTATCATATCGCAGCTTTGATAGAAAAAGTGACATATATTAAAATTAGCAATCTCTCAGAAGAGCATTTCTTCAATTATGAGTTGTAACAATGTTTTAATTAAACAATTAGAGCAATAAATACGTATAACTTTACTTTTTCCTACACTTTCAATGCAATAATGTATTATTTAAAACAATGTTATAAGTTTTCAAATTCAAACATTGTAACACTAGTAAAATTTCATCCCTTATCAGAGTTGTGACACTATGAGTACATTATATTTTAAAAACAATTTACTAATGTTGGAAAAATAGTGTAACATCTCTAAATTTGAGATCCAAAAATAATCTGAATTTAAAAATTTTATTTTTTATATACAGAACAGTGTTATAACTTGAAATAAGATGTATTTTTATAAATGACATCAGTTAAAATATATATTATTTACTTTTCTAAGAAAAAGTGATATAAGTGCTAATAATGGTTTAAGAAATATATGTGAGAAAAATAATATATTATTTCAAACATATACAACTATTTCAGTATCAATGTCTTACAGTTCACAAAAATGTGTCTCTCTTTTTAAAAATAATCATTACAAACTTGATCAAAAGACAAGCGACACTTCTGTTTATCCTATAGGGATAAATTAGAATCGATAGAGAGATACAAATACATAATTTCTCTCCAAAAAATATATGCCCGTAACGTTGATTTCCCGTTATTATCTCAGAAATACTAATTTTTTAATTGTGTCATTTTCTCTCAATGCAGTAATCGTTCTATAGAACGATATGTGACACAAACTTGACGGATATTCGAGAAATGGAAAAAATTAGAGGATTCGATGGATTCAGATCGGCCTGACGATCGGGCGATTCCCGTCGCGATGATATCCTTCTCTAGGCTCGTTTCAATTGTCGTCACCCGTTCAACAAGGCGTAAATGTTGGCGCAACACGTGTACCCCGTCGTCGCCGCGCGTTAATTGCCCGATAAAAATCACAACACGCCAGCGGCGCGGCGGCGCCGAGCAAAGCGGCGACACACCAGCGACCGGGTCGCGTGGTCGTAAAGATTAAAAATGCCACGCGTCCGCCGAGGATCGCGTTAATCGCCGGTTAATTCGTTAATTACGAAGCCACGCACGTTGCCGCCGGCATGCAACAATGTTTCGGAAAAGACGTTGCGCCCGATAAGCTACTCCGTTGCGTTCCCTTCGCTCTGAGTCTCCCTAGTAATTTTTTAAAGAAGGTATCGATGGTAATTTATCGCGAAACGCCACTTAAATGCTTATCGTTTCCCGTATATCCCATTTGCGAAAATAGATAAGACTGGTTTTTCAAATTGATGAGAATGAATATCGACTTTTGGCATTTTTGTTATATATAATATCGACATTAAAGCAGTGTCGCAATTTCTACAACACGGAAAGAAGGAGGAGGTTGCGAAAGCATCCGTGAATCGTCTGATTAAATAAATCGTTCGCAATATCGAGTCTTGTAATTCTGAGAATGGTCGATCCGTCTAAGTGCAAACAGCAGAAATCGAGAGATATCTGGAAATCGCGGTGTATTTTTTATTATCATTTCGATATCCATTCGCGGGGAAACAGCGCTACTGTATTCATTTCAGCATGCTTAAACATGCTATTTTTTTAACGCGGTTTTCATTAGCGGTATTTTTTCAACGTCGCGGATCATTTGTATTGGCGACAATTTATTTGTCTATCTTGAGATATGATGAGCATAACTTACATACAGAGATTGCCGCGCAATAAGTGTATGTGTGTATGTGTGTGTGTGCTATTTGCGACATTATATAAACATTATTTAAAAGGATCTCCCGGAGGATTTCACCTCGGGGTAAAATAGAACAGGATACAATTTATTATATCGGGCGCTCATCAATTATCTGTTATTCCGCGCCTGCTATTTATTATCAATGCAACTATGTAAGCTCCGAGTTCCATCTGTCCGCTGACAAATTATTTATATACTCCTATGAATTTATTCGCAGGAAAAACGCACCCCGCACGATTGGTCATGAATTCCACGTCGCGCCCCTCGATTATTTCATCAGCTGGATCTCCTCTATGCGATTGAGAATTATCCCTGAGTCTGAGATCGTCCGGTAATCCCCCTCTTAATCCTCTCATACCCCGAAAAGTGCACCGCTCGAGGGTAAACGGCCGAAGTTCATGGACTTCCCCTCGGCCTCTCGCGCGGGGATGACCGAGGGGACGGAGAGGGTGGCGGCAGCTGGGGTGGTTTTACGACGAGCGAAACGCACTCTCCCTCGCTCCGCGGGCCCCGCGCTCTTCCGTATACGCCGCTCGCTCTCGCGCGCGACGTAAACTTTACGGTGTTTATGAATATTTATATTAATCTACATTTTACGGCGGCGTCCGCAGCCACGCAGCGACAGAGGGGCGGGCTTGGTTAGGGAGAGAGGAGGAAAAAAAAAAAGGAAAGAAGCGCGTACACGACGACGTCGAAAGCCCGAGTTTTATCCCCGCGACGACGGAGGCGGCGAGGATGAAAAACTTGGATAATAATTTACGTCTCGTCTTAATGGCTTCGTAGTAATCCAAGCCGAAGTCCGGCATACGTATGTATTTCGGTACGATTTAACGCAATGGATGCGCCTCCCCCCCCCTCTCTCTCTCTCGCTCTCTCGCGCGCGCGCAGCCAACGAATAGGATTTTAATTACGGATCTTTATAGACGCCCGTTATTGAGAGGAAGGAAGAAAATTAAAACTGAAAAAATGCAGGAAAAACACACGTAGAAACACGAGTTATGAAAAGACGTAATTAATATTACGTTAGAAGGAATAAGGAAGAATAACAAGTCCACTTTTAAGAATGAGGATATTAACGTTTCAATAGTGATATCTAATTTGGAAGGGGGGTTTTTAATAGTCTCAATTAATAATAATCGAGCGAAGGCAGCGCGAGTCCTTCACATATTCTTTCTTTCGTTTCCTGTTTTAATGTTTAAGCGCGGTGGCGGCCGTATCTTGTTTTAAATATTTCAACTCTTTTCGCGTAACTGCTGCGCGGCTCGTCTTAATCTTTAAGCGGGCAGAATCGCATCCCGTTTTAATGGCCGTCATAATTTCCGTTAATAATAGATTGCGACAGGAACGATCGTTGCTCGCTCGCTCGCAACGCGTCGCACGAGGAGGATTAGTAAAAATCGTAAAAGAGCATCCATCTGCGGCGGCGCCGTGAAAGGCATTGCCGTAATTACAGCGCTCGCGTTAACGTTCGTCCTTAATCGGCCGATCGATTACAGTGATCGCCAGAATTCACACGGCTACGGAAAAAGGACAAAACGCTCCTTCGACAGCGCGTTGAAAGGTTCTTCTAAATTTAACTTAATTAGCTGCAAAATTATTTCTACATCCTTTATCTCTATTCGCTATCCCTACTCCTCTATATCTTTTTGTCCGACTCTCAATGTGCTTTAATTGTTGAAACGAAAATTTGGTTATTAAATCTTGATATAAAAAAGATGACGTACAACACTCAAATAAAAGATTTTAATTCTTTTTTTAGAAAAAATAATAATATATGTGATGTAATTATAAATAAGCTTCTAAAGATAAAAAATTGTAAAACAGAGAATATTTTTCTAAAATATATATATAAATAAATTGTTTTGCGGTAATTTTTTCACAACTACTACGCACAGAGAACCAGAAACGTCGCTATAAGCCCATTAGATAATCGCTTTTCCGAATCTCTCTTGATTTTCAACAGTCAAGTCTTGCCATCCCTTTTACGGACGGAAATTCCGCCGAGATTTTTCGAAGACCGAAGCTCAGTCGGCCGCGAAAAGCGCCGGTTTTGTCTTAACGGCGCATCATCGGCACATGCATGCATCCCGCCGTCTATCTACGTTCGCGCGGCCGCGACGACGCAACGTTCCCGAGGATCGTCGAGGACGAAAGGGTGGGCAAGAGAGGGTGGCGGCGGAGAATAGCCGAGGAGGGTGGGTGTAGGAGAACGGGTGGCGCGCGCGGGGGGTTGGTTGGGTTTAGGGGGTGG